>NW_027210742.1:640000-850000 GCF_029030835.1 Brachyistius frenatus
GGGTTTATTTTGTCCTGTGCCTTATATGGAAGACAGGGGGGGGCGGGGCTGTGTGGTGGGCGGAGCCACATCCACCCAATGAAATTACAGTTTAATATTATCAGTTGGTGTCTCTCCACACGAGGAAGCCGAACTGAAGCTAAAAGCGTTTGAATTTTCTCCTCCAGCTAAGAGAACGGCATTATACAGTATGTCCTGTTTATTGATGTTTTATTTTTATCTGTATGATTTATTTTACTTTTATTTTTTTGTTATTTTTATTTGTTTCCCGATTTGGGTTGAATTTTTTTTTTTTTTTTTTTTTTGGTTTTGTCTCCTGCATGCAGATTTCTTTGGGTTGGAAGCGTTTCTGTAACGTTGTGTAACGTTTGCCACTGGGTAACTGTGGGCGGGAGGTACACAAGTTCTCTTTGGAAATTCAAACAATTTTGCAGATCCATTAAAAAATAAGCTTGTTTAAGTTAACTTGTTTGTCCTCAATCGTGTGTCGTCTCGTGTCTAATGTCGGATTTAATAAAAGACGCCGACCGTTTCCATCGGCGGGACGCTCTCGGAGAGGAAGTCAAGAAAAGCTTCCTTCCTGGTGTGAACACCAACATATACTTTCTTGATTGAACTCTCAAATGTCCCCTCACACATTACTTGTTCCACATCCTGTTTCACTGATGATTTACAGTCAAAGTTAGTTTCGCAGGTCGATGCATTATTATTATTATTCAGGTGAAGACGTCCTGCGGAGAGAAAAGTTGGTGAAAAGTACATCAATTTCTTGAGTTTCAACCCTCCAAATTGTGCACTGTCAGCATAATTGCATGTAGTTACTTGTGTATAGAGCATGTGTCACTGCCCTGCTGTAGTTGATGTCAAGCATGGTTACTGTGTGTTTGTCGCCCCCTGGTGGCAGAAACGGATAGGAGCAGCCTCGAAATGGTCACGTTTGAGTTTATAATCTGTTTATTAATGGTTAATAAAGGATTTATTAATGATCTATATTTGTGATATATTTATTTATGATCTATGTTCATGGATCATAACTAAATATGTATTAATCTATATAAAGTCTAAAGTTTGGATGTTTACGTTTTTTAGGTTTTAAGCGGGTTTCAAAAGTCAATATTTATTTATTCCTAAAACTTACACTGTAGTTTTTATATGACTATATTATCTCGGTACTTTTCAACACTTTTTTATTTATTTATTTTTTTTAAACAAATCTAAATCACAAATTGTGTTCACATTCTTTATTTCTCACTCCGTTCCCAAACCTCCCCGAGCAATAAATGTACACAAAAATAAAATCCTCTCACAATGGAAACACAAAAAAAGAAGAAGAAGAAGCCAGTGCAGAAGGACAGCGGTCACCGTCTCAAGTCCGATAACAAACTACATTCAGAGATCTTTCCTACACACGAAGAAAAGAAAGAAAAAAATAATAAAAAAATACAGCGGGTTACAAAAAAAATAAAATCAATGACGATATGCGAGGAAGAGTCTCTTTATTATTTTCAGTGAAGAGGTGTTTCTAACGTGCGGATGAAGTGATCCTAAAATCGAGGCCGATAGTGTCGAAGTACTCTCTAAACGTAAACCCACCTATCTTTAGTGCTTTGGTTGAAAGACTGAATGAAAATGAAATAAAATAAGTGTTTTTCGGAGTCCCGTGAATTAAGTGTTAGAAACAGGAAGTAGGTGTGAACGGAGGAAGAAAAAAACAACAACAACAACATCCAACACAAAATCAGCTGACGGGGAAGAGGAAAATATTTACATCCACTGTATACAACTTAATTTATAAATACTTTTTTTTAAAGGTATAAATTAGAAAAAAAAAATACAACAAAAACCTACTGTAGTTCAATCAACTATTGCTACTCTCGTTTTTTTTCTGATTATTAAACTTTTTTTTTTTTTATTTGGTGAAAAGATAAAAAAAAAAAAAAAAGAAAAAGGCACAGCAATGAATAATTAGAGCAATTTATCCCTGCAAATATCTCTAGGAGTCACGACACTAAATCCCGGTTGCAACAGACATTAAAATATAAATTAAGAGCTTTTGTTTTTCTCTCTTTTTCAACCAATAAATGTCATTTCAACAACATCCCCCCCCCCCACACACACTCAAACAGCGTCTACGCTAGCATCACCAGTTACAGTTTCTTAAATAAATTAAGGCTTTATAAGGGAGGGGAGGGGAGGGGAGGGGAGGGGAGGAGAAAACATTTCTGAAAAACAAAATAAAAAAGAGGCTACGTGTAGCAGCTGGTTAGCTTAGCTTAGCATGCAGATGGGAAACAGCTGGCGAGGCTTCATTCAAAAGGCCAATTTTTTTTTTTTTTTAAATTGATTTGACTTGCGTGTGCTCCAGTTATAAAATAAGCAGCTGTTGCCGCAGTGATGTTAAGAACTTAAAAAAAAAAAAAAAAGGTTTTGTACGCTACGATAACGAGACTTTGATATCTGTTCGACGGGGTCGCCGCTCCCGGTCTTTACGCTGAGCTGAGCGACTGCTGTTGAGCTCCAACGTTTAGATCTAATAATTAGGATCCTCTTCCCTAAAATGTCGAACTATTCCTTTATCTTCGTAGCGTGACCGCGTGCTGCTCCTACAAACATACGTTCCTATGTTTTTAAATTACCCCACACACACACACACACACACACCTCAACACACACACACACACACACACACACACACACACACACACACACACACACACACACCTCTACACGTAGACGAGGTCCCGGCCCGCCGCCGCCGCCGCCGCCGCCTCCTCCCGCTGCGCCGCCCCCTCCGGGTCCTCCTGGTCCTGGTCGTAGCCCTCGTACTGGATGGGCTTGGGGCAGCTGTACGGGTGGCCGTTGTCGTCGAAGAAGCGGCGGAAGGTGAACTCGTAGAAGGCGTGCTCGGGGTGCTTGCCGTCGCGGAACCAGCCGCCCAGCGTGTCGTCGAGGTCGTCCTCGCCGTCGCTGTCGCTGCTCCACAGCTTGTCCGGGTCCACCGGGTCGAAGTTGGAGGTGTCGGTGGAGTGGGCGATGGTGGGCACGTAGGGCGCCGCCTGCTGCCGCAGGTCGCTGGAGAAGTCGATGCTCCGGAAGAAGGCGTGCGCCTTGATCTCGTCGGCGCCGTTCTTGCCGAGGCGGTCCTCGGGGCCGCGGCACAGCTTCACCACCAGGTCCGACGCCTCCGGGCTGAGCTTGGCCGGCGGCGGGATGTGCAGCGTGGTCTTCCAGTTTATCACCTGAGTTTCAGGCGGGAAAGGGGAAAAAAAAACAACAACAACAACAACATGAAGAAAACAAAAAGAGCTCGGGGGAGGAGGGGTGTGTGGGGGTATTTTGTTTTTCCGCCTCTCGTACCTTCAGCTGCGTCTCCAGGGGCGTCGTCGCCAGGAAGGGGGGCTGACCCACCACCATCTCGTACAGGATGACGCCGACGCTCCACCAATCGCAGAGCTGCGTGTATCCTGCGGGGCAAAAACAAACAAACAAACAAACAAAAAGGTATTTAACTTCTCTTAGCAGAGCTTGTGATGCTTCTGTGGCTCGTTTAGTTTACATTTTATTTCCACAGAGGATACGAGGAACTATTACCGGTCAGATGCTCACGAATAAAAATCGACTTGACTCTCTTGTAGGTCAAAAGAAAATTAATCTACAGCTAATTTATTACCTTTTTTTTTTTTTTTTTTTTTTAAAGCATAACAGTCAAACGATTGCTGATTTAAGCATCCCGAATGCGAAGCTGCTTTTTATTTCCATAAAATGATCGTAAAGCAAATATCATCGACGAAAAAAAACCCAAAAAAAACCAACAACATCTCTGAATTGTGGAAATAATCTGCAGATTAAATTGAACTTCTCCCACTGTGACTGTTGTCATATTGCTTCAACGTTGTTTTGTTTGCCAGCAGTCGCGCAAGAGCGAAAAAAATCTGGATGTTTAAAAAAAAGAAAGCTACCAACGGCGTAAATAAGCAAATCAAATTAGCGGCAATTATTTAAATTCGGAGCCCGTTTTTTTTTTTTTTTTTTTTTTTTTTTGAAGGTCCGGTCCGCCGTACCCGTCCTGAGCAGCACCTCCGGTGCGATGTAGTTGGGCGTCCCCACCAGCGAGTGGGCCAGACAGCGCTGGTGCTGCCGGGCCTTCCTCCTCTCCAGAGGCTTCAGGCGGTCGGTGCAGCGGCAGTTGGCCGGATCCTCCCACTCCTTGCTGAAGTCCATGCTGTCCTGCCTCACGTGGTCCCCTGCAGAGAAATCACGGCGTTATACTGAGATCGGGGGAGGAGGAAAGGGGGGGGGGGATTTGAAGACTGTAACCGTGTCGGCGGGCTAAACGTGGAACATCCGACGGTTCGTAAACCGACAAAAAAAAACAAAAAAAACCAAATCCCCCCCAAAAAAGGGAGTATTTGCAGATTTTTCGAGGATTGTTAACTTTCCTTTTGGACTAAACAAACATCTTGAATGCATCAACTAGAGCTACAGGAAATTATTATGGGATTTCTTTCCTTTTTTTTTTAACAATGTTCTGATCATTTACAGACCCGACCTAAAAAAACCCGACCTAAAAAAACAAAACAATTATCATTTGCAGGCTTGTTGTCAGCGTGGACGTCCGGAGCAGATTTCACACCGCGGGCGAAGTCGGACAACGAAACGTCGACACCCACCGCTCTGGTAATACTTGGAGTCGTGCGTCCAGCGGAAACCGGTGCAGAGGCCGAAGTCGGTCAGCTTTATGTGTCCGTCTCGGTCGATGAGGATGTTGTCGGGCTTGATGTCCCGGTGGATGAAGCCCATCTTGTGGACGCTCTCCACGGCGCAGGTGAGCTCCGCGATGTAAAACTGCGCCAGCTCCTCCTTGAAGATGCCGAGGCGGATGAGGAGGCTCATCATGTCCCCGCCGGGGATGTACTCCATGACGAAGTACAGGTTGTCCCGGTCCTGGAAGGAGTAGTAGAGACGCACCACCCACTCGTTGTCCGCCTCGGCCAGGATGTCCCGCTCGGCCTTGACGTGGGCCACCTGGTTCCTCAGCAGCACGTCCTTCTTGCGGAGCGTCTTCATGGCGTACAGCGCCCCCGTGTCCTCCTTCCGGGCCAGGCACACCTCGCCGAAGGCGCCGATGCCGAGCGTCTTGATCCGCTTGAACATGGATTTGTCCATCTTGGCCCGCTTCAGCCGGATGTAGTTGGATTCCTTCTGGCAGAGCATCATGCGCATCTGCTCCTGGGCTTCTGAGGACAAACCCACCTGAGCACAAGACCAAAGTCCAACGTCAGCCACGGAGAAAAAAAAAACAAACACCAGCTGTGATCAAAACCTCAAAGGTTAATTAGAAATGGCATCGAGAGAAACAAAACGAAAACCCACCGGTGCAAAATGCATTCGACATTTACAATAAATTAGTGTTAATTATTATTTTACTCCAAAACAAAAATGCACAAGTAGTGTCGTTATGTTTAGATGGAGGTGTCGTGCATTTCCTTCACCCTCGGGGACCAACATGCTTTTATCAGAAGATGCAGAACGATTAAAATAAAAAATAAATAAAAATAAAAATACATTCACCACCCAACAACACCTCACGTGAATAACTGACGGACTATTTTTGCGTCGCACGACAGCGGAGACCTTTTTACCTTTCAGATCAGCTGTTAGTGACAGCCAGGAGAGAAAGAAAGAGAGAGAGAGCAGTTGAGGGAAGAACGGGGAAAAAAAGGTTTGGAAAACAGGAAAAGTCATTCGTAGCCGTCGTCCAGGAATATTTCTCTCACCCTTTGCATCTCGCTTTCCAGCTGCTTCCTCCTCCGAATGCGCTGCTGATGGTTCTTCAGGATGTTCTCCACGTGCTGCTCCATGAAGAACTTGAAGGCCTGCGGCGAGTACAGCGCCACTCGTCCGGACTCGCCTCGCCGCTCCTCGTCTTTCGCGTTGCGGCGGACGGGAACCGGCGACGTCGTGATCTGCTTCTTCTCCTTCTCCGTCGCCGCGGCGCTCTCGGCGCTTTCTGACGCCGCCTTGTCTCTGGAGGCGTCTCCGCCGCCGCCGCCGTCCTCCTCGCCGGGCTCCTCTCTGCCCGCGTTGAGCTTATTGGCCCCCGCGTCGTACGCCGGGGGGCCGGGCGAGGCCTGCTGCTGCTGCAGGAGGTGCTTGGGGTAAGGTGGAGGCGGGCCCTGATAGCTGGGCACCTCGGCTACGACGGGGGCGGGCGCGGCGGGCTCTTGGTAGGCCGGCGCGGCCGCGGCGGCCGGCGGAGGGACCTGCTGTATCCACGGAGGGTGCGTGGGGGCGACGGCCGTGTGCAGTTCGGGTTTCTGGACGCGCATGCTCTTCACCGGCTGCAGGATGGGAGCCTGCGTGATGGCGGTCACCGTGGTGGCCGAGGGCTGCGAGCCGGACGGGTGAGCGGGTCGGCCGTTCAGCTGGTGGTTGTTGAAGGAATTGGAGCGGACCGGCATGTTGTGTTGCCACGACGGCGACAGATCCTGGTTGCTGCTGTTGCCGGAGGACGACTGAGGCTGGTTGGAGCCGTGAGGACCCGGCGACCAGGACTGAGGAGGACCGAGGCCGTACAAGTCGAGGTTGTGACTGTTCCGGTTGGGAACCATCATGGACGGAGGGATGTTTCCACCGTTGACATAAGAGGGAGAGGACGCGGGTCCGCCCGCCTGCTGCTGCTGCTGCTGCTGGTCGGTGGGACTGTGCCGGCTGCTCTGGTTGACGGGGTACGGGGGAGGGGGCTGCCTGCTGCCCCCCGCCATGTAGTCCGGCTGAGGGGAGCCGTTCTGAGACCAGCCGGAGGGGAAGGTGAACTTATTCCCCCCGGAGCTTTGCATTATGATGGGCTGGTGGCCGACGGGCACCGGGCTGATCCCGCGCTGATTCTGCGGCGCGGCGGCCGGGTACCCGTCGGGCCAGGCGCCCTGCGGCACCGGAGAGATGCGGGCCACGATGTAGTCCATGTTGCCGGAGTAGCGCTTGGTCGACGGGTTGCTGTCCCAGGAGGACGCCGGAGGCATGGCGCCGCGGCTCGGCGGGGGCGTGACGCTGCGCACCTGCGGAGGCAGCGGAGGGTTGACCCTCTGGCCGTTGGCGGGGTGGCCCTGCGGGAAGGCCGGAGGGGGTCCGGGGCTGTCCGAACGGTACATCATCCCGTCCACCATGAGGGGACCGTGTCGAGGAGCCAGAGACTCCTTGGAGCCTTTCCAGCTCGGCCTCCTCAGCACAGCCTGCTGGATATGAGGAGCTCCTACACGCACGACAAAACAACAACAACAACAACAACACCACCACAACGATTTGAATTATTAACAACATCATTAAAATCAAAGCCTCGCTACGAATTTCTGTCACGGGTCTATTGTTAAAATATATAGAAACTCGCATACGTAGCCACACATGCTCTCTTTTTGGAGTAGATAAAAAGGTAGACAACAAACAGCTGTTGATGATCAACACATAGCAGCCCGTCTTTTAATGTACTACGACTGCCACGGTGAATGAAAACCTTCCAGTCGACTTTTCCACGCAGCGACTCAGCGACTCAGAGACTCAGTGACTCAGTGACTCAGAGACTCAGTGACTCAGAGACTCAGTGACTCAGAGACTCAGTGACTCAGCGACTCAGTGACTCATGCTCTTTGTCAGCACGCATTGTCATTTTTCTTTAAGCAAAGGTCCCAACTCCCGCGGACAATAGGGAGGGCTGAATGATGGTGGATGATACGAGAGGGAGAACCAAACAGTTGATCCGGGGGGGTGTTGCGGGGGGACGGGGGGGAGTGCGGGGGGTGGGGGGGTTTACGTACCTGAGGCTTTCAGGCCTGTGGAGTTGGGGTTGGCCACGGCCATCTGTTCCCTCATCGAGTCCTGGTAGCTCACCTTGCTCATGTACTCCGGAGCCACGCCGCGACTGCCGCTCGGCTTCAGAGGCAAAAAACAAAACAAAAAAAACAAATAAAAAAACAAAAAAACAAACAGAACCAAGTGACATTTAAGAGTTTGTGCCGTCAGATGCGAATGAGCTGTAAATAGATTTAATATCGATTTATTTGGATCATTTGGGGACGGGGGGAGATTTGCGCTTAAATTGTTTTTCCTACATTTGAGTCGGTCATCACAATAGTGGAACCCAAATCAACAAAAAGCACTTTTCCCCGCAGAGATGTTCATTTTCTAATCCTCTGTTACAGTCGAACACGCCTGAAATCAAAACAAGCGGCATCTGCCTGCCGAGAAACCACATTCGTAGCGTCGACCGCACGAGCCCGTCGTTCCACTTTTGCATACCTGAAATTTTCCAAATATTTCTCCCCTAAACAACAAAAAAGTGCAACCGGGCTATTATCTTCAATTACGGCGACACGTATCGAAAGACACACTCGTCCCGCGATCCTTCACAACACCCTGTTTTGGTGCCGTCTCACCTCCTCGAACCCGGCGCACGGGGGGGGGTCCGGCGCCGGGTGTTTGTTTACATCCGAGCCGTTGGGCTCGTTGGCAAAAGGCAACAGGGACTTGCGGATCTCCTGCAGGGCCTTGTGATAGGGGTTCTTGGGGTTGCTGCAGCGCCCCTGCTGCCTCGGGTCCTCCGCGTGCATTTTTCCGGCCCCGCCGATGTCCACCTTAGGCGGGTCGGAGGGCTTGGACAGGTTGCGCAGGCTGTTCCGGATCTCCTGCAGCATCTGCTGGCTGTTGCCGCTGTAGTTGCTGGCGGGGAACGTTTTGGGTCTCATCTGTCGGTGTCCTTCGGGTTTCTCCCCTCTCTTCATGTACGAGCGTGTACGGGTGACGATGAAAGGGGGGAGAGGAGGGTGGGAGGGGGGGTTGATGAAGGGGACGTCAACAAAGTCCAGGGTCGCAAATGACTGCTCCAAAAAAAATAAAATAAATAAAAGGTCTCCGACTGTCCCGACTTTCACATCTGCATGCTGGTGCTGCTGCGGGACAACAAAAACAAACAACAACAACAACAGTGAGATAAACAAGCATCCAGAGTAAATGACATGTTACCCAACAGGTTGAACATGTGGGAATAATAAACAGAGACTACCAGATAACCATTACACGACATGCGTAAGATCACACGTCATTTATGGGCGTTCATTTGAACGAGTTTGATTTCACTACATTACCTTTATACTTTTAAAGATGGATTAAAACCCATTTACTCTCGAACCAACACCTCATCCACTTTGTTAGCATCGTTAGCATCGAAACGCTAATCGTCCTGCGTCAGGTGCGGTGACGATAAACGTGAAATATAAATAACCTCCACGAATTATCGACGCGTGATTTTTTTTTTTTTTTTGAAATCGTAAGTTTGTCATAATTTGCGTTTTAAATTAAAATAAATAAAGAAGCGGAGCCTCCGCGGCCTGCGTGTGTCCGAGGCGTCCATTTGCTGCTGCTAAGCTACGTCCAACAGGTTAGCCTGTTAGCTCGCGACACTAACTTGTCGAGCAGCGCGAGACCAAAACTCACCGTCCGTCGGTAGCTCGTCACGTGCCCCGTTCCAACGGCCGATAAATGTCGCTCGACCTTCCGTCCGCCGCGAGGACGCGGGTTTTTTTTTTTAATTATTATTATTTTTTTTTTAACTTCAAAAATGTGTCCTTGTTGGTGCCGAAAACTGGCTGGTTTCCTCTCAGTCGCGTTGAAATTCCTGGGATGTCTGAATGACAAGTACAACGGCGAGAAACACACACACACACACACACAAAAAAACAAACTACCGTCATCTACTTCCGGGCGCTGTACCTTTCACAATAAAGTTCTCTGCGTGTGTATTTTCTGAGAATTAGGCGAAAACACGTCCGGTATCAAAGATTTAGTATTTGTAACACCGAAATATAAACAATTTATATTTAAAACGTGTTCTTTAGTAATAATTAGCGACAACTACCGAGTCTGCTCGTAAAACTTCTCGAAGGACTTAGTCGGACCGGATGTGCTCTTTGAGAGAATTGTTGTCGGAAGCCTGGGAAAACTTCATACATGTTACCCGGATGCTGCTTGTTTTTGCGCCTTCAACCCCTTCACCTGGATCACGTGATCACCGCTGACCCGAACAGGTGAAGATTTTATGTACGTTATATACAGCAGCTGTTGTATTTTGTCATCACTAAAAAAAAAAATAATAATAATAACGGCTAAATTAGGTGGAGAGATAGAAAAACAGGTTAATGAACCTTGACACATTTGTACAAAAAGCTTTTGTTATTTTATTTAATAACTGTTTTAAATGTCATCCATACAAAAAAAAAAAAAAAAAAGTATCAGAATGAATTTCAAAAACTTTGACACGTGATGATCCATCGCTGCAACTCACGAATGAAGCGTTGCATCAGGCAAATACACAAGTAAAGCCGTTTGACGCCCTGAAGAGACAACAAGCCTCCTGCCGTGCCTGAAATTAACAGCAAATAAACGTCTTTATCCGCATCGTGTCTTTTTAAACTGGGACCTGTCGGTTGACAAAAATAGCCTCTCCGTCGGTCCCGCAGACGAGACACTGTCCGAGTACGTCCAGGCTGTTGACGGACAGCGTCTGGCTGGGCAGCATGTGAGTCGTCTCTAGACGGCCGCTGCTGGAGTCTCCGCTGAGCCAAACGCTGAGGGACGGGTTCCCTCCGGCGGGGGCCATCGCACTGCGAGAGATCAGGCTGCTGTTCCTGCCGCCTGGGAAATACAAGAATGAAACGTGTTACATTAACAATAATATCAGATTATTAAGATACCTGTGCTGTTAATATATCAATATACAGACTTTAACATGTAGCTATACCGATATGTTATCTCGTTAAAGTTTGGTTACTGGTTCAGGTTTTGGGAAGCTAGAAGTCACTGTTGACAGCTAGAAATGGATATATATATATATAAAATTTTGTATATATATATATAATTTTTTTTAGGTAACTCTAATTTGTAGTCCACCACTGATCCATTCACTGATAAACTTCCCATTGTAACAATGAACACATGTGCAACGATATTATGTATGTGCTAGTCAATTTATATATATAAAAAAGCAACCTCAATAACCACCGTGTATTTTCTTTCGTCACACACACACACACACACACACACACACACACACACACACACACACACACACACACACACACACACACACACACACACACACACACACACACACACACACACACACACACACACACACACACACACACACACACACACACACACACACACACACACACACACACACACACACACACACACACACACACACACACACACACACACACACACACACACACACACACACACACACACACACACACACACACACACACACACACACACACACACACACACACACACACACACACACACACACACACACACACACACACACACACACACACACACACACACACACACACACACACAACACACACACACACATAATCTCATACACACTGGCTCCATCTGACAATGCAGCATCATGTTAGAACTGTTTTCACACCTTTTAATGTGACCTGACAACCATAATATCCTGTAATACTTAGATTACATAGCTGGTGAGCATTGAAGATGTATGATGAAACATTTTTGGGGTGGCAACTTCTCGATTATTGCACTTATAGATTTTGCACTGCATCTTTGTCTGTAGTAAAAAAGAAAAAGGAAGCTGTTTCTTTGCAGCATGTAGCAGCTTTTTTAAGTGTCAGAGGCAGAATAATAATAATAATAATAATAATAAAAAATCCTACTTTCATGATAAAGTTCACTTGCCTTGTAAGAAGGAGGGCATTTCTGAATGCGAATGAGTCTCCCAGTGCAACAGCGAGCCGTCCTCCGAGCATGTGAACAGATGATCCGGGTTGGTCGGGTGGAAGTGAACCTCCCACACTGTCCAGAAAGCCAAAGGCTTTGTCAAAATTCTTTACACACACGACATCTTTGAAATGCACTTTTTCCACAAGTGTAAATTTACTTATCTGCAAATTAAAAATTAAAAAAATCTTACTTTCAGCAGAGTGGGCCTCCATAAGGGAGAAGGGCGCGTTGCCTTGCCTCACATCCCACACACAGAGCATCCCGCCTTGGCCTCCCGTTGCCACTATGTGCTGTTGGTTGGGATGTCTGTCCACACAGTGCAAAGGAACTCTGTCCCCTGACCTGCAAGAAACAACTTATCAGCTTCATTTCTAATCCAAATCATCTAAAGAGAAAAAAAAAATACACTCAAAGAAGGATGGGGGAAAAACAGATCTGAAGGTTTTTTGTTTGTTTTTTAATTTTGAGATCTTACTGGGAGAGAATCTGAGACGGTGAGCTGCTTTGTTGTCGGAGATCCCACACTTTGAGCTGGCCGATGGAGTTCACCGTCAAAATCTCTGTTGTCCTCAGGTAAGTCACGGCATGAATTGTGCTGCTGTCTGCGTTCTCTACCAAAGGTTTAAAGAGTCCAGTAAACATGTTAGTTTCATGCTTTTTCCACACGACTTAAAAAAATTCATGATGTAATTTTTTTAATTTCTTTTTATGACATGGTTCGACCTCAAATCTCACCTATGACTCGAACCGCTGCCTCCTGGTCGGCTCTGAAGACGATGATCCTGCCGTCCTCGCCGACTGAGACGATCTCGGGGCTGCTGCACACGACGCCGGTGCAGGGAGCGTTGTCGCAGGGGTAGCGATGTGCTCTCGCCCAGTGCTTAGAAACTGATATGGTCTACAGTCGAGAGAAAGAAGGCAAATTAAACTATTTGTGTCCCAGCGAGTCAGAGATTAGCTGCTATCTTTATTTAAATTCCTCTTAAAAATTCACAGATTTATCCTTGTCTCTGGTGGAACATCCCTAAATATCAATTATAAAACTGTTATATTTCATGATTATATATATATTTTTTATGTAATTCATTTTGCTTGAATATTTTGTATAAAAACCCGAGTACATATTTGGGTACCTGACTGTTTTGGTGGTGGTGGAAGACGGTGACGGCTCCAGTTGACGATGCCGTGACGATTCTCTCTTGGTCCAAAAACTGTAAACGAATAATATAATAGAAGCAAATCGTCATCCGATTTTGTAAAAACAGAGAAGCTGCATACATTTTTTTTGACTCTGCAAAAAATAAACGTGACAAATTAATGTAATAATCTTTAAGAGCAACGTGATCTTGTTTCTTTCAGCAAAACCAAGTGTCACTCACAATGAACGGCTTCATGTGCTCACAGTAAATATCGAAATCATCACAGTAAAATATTCACAACACTGGGTGCAGTGTTGTGAATATTTTACTGTGCAGGCTGGTCTATGAGCTCCATATCCCACTGAGTGACTCACTTGAAGGTCAAGAACATCTCCATCGTGCTTGTGTTCACGTAAAAGCTGCGGATCTCCTTCAAATCCATCCTCCATACCGGAGCTTCCATTATTTCCAATGGACCAAATGGAAATCCTGTTGTCCTGTAAGAAACACACACACACACGTCAAATCTGAACAAAGGTTTATTATTATACGTTGACCAAATAACATCACCGCGTATCAAGTTACTTTTTTTTGTTTTTGTTTTTTGCCAGACTGGATGGTGCCAGAAATGGTGATGGAGAAGATGTCTGACATCCCTGCTGTAAATTGTCGCGTTTGTTTATGTAGTGACAGCGTGCCGAAGAGACACATCAGGCTTGATGACGGGTATTAAGTTGTACTCTGACCGTTACAGAGTGTGTAAGCCCCGCCGCTTTGCCAAAACACCAAAACGACATCATTTTTCCATGAAGTTTGGCGAGAGATCCGCTTCGATCTCATTTAGCGTAAATATGAACTGCACCTCGTTGTCCCACGAGCCGGTAGCAAAGATGTCTGGTTGCTGCAACGACGAATACGATACCGGCCGCCATCTCGTCTTGCTGATTTTCTGGGACACGTATTTAGCATTTATACTCTCCATGGAAACAGAAACAGTTTCCGCAACCTTAAAACCAACTAACTACGCGGACGTGTTAGCTTAGCACACAGCGGCGACAAGACATAAACGCGCCTACCACGTCGTACGTAACTACGGTGGCCGAGCAAGACCTGCGGTTTTTTTTTTTGCGATTATAATTTAGCGTCGCACTCCCCCTAGCGGCTGCCGTCTATGTTACTGCGGCAAATCTGATAAAGCACAAATGAGGAGGAATTTTTTTTTTTTTTATTTTTTTTCTCCTCGCAAAAAAAACATGAGCTCAGCCACTAAACAGATTTAATTAATTTTTTATTTTTTAAAAAAATAAAACGTCACCGCTCCGTTATGAGGGCGTGTTTTTAAAAGGCGGTTTCCCCCCCCCCCAACTATTTGCAAGTAAAACCACCTCCGATGCCCGGTGACGTAGCCGCCGCTCCGCCGTCTGTTCTGGAGGTTGTCGGTTTCATCGGCAGAACAGTTGGCGCAGGCGCGGCACTGACAGCTGCTGTCTACTTACTCCGCAAAGTCTGTTTAATAATGGCCTGGAAATCTGGAGGAGCCAGCCACGCAGAGCTCGTCAACAATCTCCGCAGTAAGTGCGAATGTTTTTGTAAAAAATAAATAAATAAATGTAATTAAAAAATAAAAACAGCTTTTACCCGGAAAACAACAAAAAAAAACCCGCGAATAGTTTGGAGGCGGCGGCGGCGCGAGCGGCGGCGGCGGCTACCTGGTTGCTAAGCTATGTGTTGTTGTTGACCTAGCGTTACCTCTAACAACAACCCCCCCACCCCTCAAAAAACAACAACAACACGAGGAACAGCTGCACGCCTGCGTCGCCGCAGAGCAATAATAATAATTTAAAAAAAAACGTAACCGCGAAAGGCAGAAATTAAACTTCTTTTTTTTTATTTGTTTTTAATTTGTCGCTGCTAACAGTTTTTTTTTTGAGTGACGTTAGCTTTAGCCTGCTAGCTCCGATGTGCGTCATTCAGGGACGTCGCGGAGCTAGCAGGTAAGCTAGCAGGTAGCCGCTAGCTGCCCTGCCCACATCCACCGATGGCTCTCCGGACCATTCAGCGCACTTGTGGGGTTTTATTTTTATTAAAAATTTGAACACGAATGACGGTAGCAGCTGCAAATGTGAGGCTCGTTTCTGTTGCAGCGGAGGGAGGAGAAGGAGGAGGAGGGGGGCTTTGTTAGCTGGTGATTTGATAAATGACAACTTGCCTTGTCACGATCCGGGTTGGGTTTTTTTTTTTTTTTTTTTTGAGCTGCACGCAATAAAAGCCTCGACTCGGTGTAGTCAGCTGTTATCTGCGGCCACGTGGTTTCACGTGTGATCAGACGGGCTGCTGTAAAAACACGTAAGGTGTTTCTCGCACTCACGTCGGCCACTAAACATTCATTTTGGTCTGCAGACTCGAGAGCTCAATATTAAATATCACGCAGGGCTATTTATATTCTCTGCTGCAAGATGCAAAAGCATTTTGGCAACAAAAAACAACAACAACAAAAATCTGCATCGTTTAGTCTGAGAGATGTGATGCGAGATCTGATTCCAGCAGGAAATCTCATCTTGTTATTGATCTTATTTTGCATCTGTACGTGGTGGATTTAATAATAATTACAAAAAATAAAAAAATAAATAACAATGCACCAGATAAAAGGAGGTTTAAACCATAGTGTTTTATGCGTCTTGTACTACTTGGTGCACTTTGCTGGACACTGACCCATTTTAGAAAAGGCCAGTGGCTTAAATTTAACCCAGAGTTTGTATAAGCTGCATTTAAGCAGGTCACACGCAGGATGAATGCTAATTCAGGACTTTTCTTATTGTCTCCGTCCTGCTGGTCAGCACTCGGGGACCGGTCAGGACAGGCTGTAAATAGACGTTTTGAATGTCGAACGCCTCGGCAACTTGTTCCAAGTTTGGCACCCAGTTTTTTTGTTGTTTTTTTTTGCTGCAGGAGGAGAAAAAAAAAAAAAAAAAAAAAAATTGGCCTCCAAATTGAACACGAATTAGCTCAGAAGCAGCATGAAAAAGCTGGTGTTGGTTATATTGGCAAAAACAAATCGGAGAATGTTTCAGGCGAGGAAGAAAAAAAAAAACCCCAGCTTGAAATGTGCCAGCGTGGCTTATTTAAATTTCAGAAATCACTCGTAAGTGTCCATCTGGCAGCTTGAACGGGTTATTTGTAATGTATCCTGCATGGCTGTGAGGTTCGAGGGGAGTCGGTAACGAGAGCAACGCCGGCTGTCGTTGGCTTTTGGCAATAACCGCAGCAGGGACCTGTTTGCAGGGCGTTTACTCTGAAGACGCCGCCGCGTCTTTGGGGGAGTTTTTTTTTTTTTTTCCCCTGCGTCTTCCATGACTTTTTATGTTTTTTATAAGATGTGACACCTTTCTGTTGCTTAAATACAGCCATGTGTCACCAGCACACGGTGCGGCACAACCTTGTGTTCATGCTGATGTCTTGCGATTTCCTTTCTGGAATATTCCTCGTGTTTTTCCTCGCGGACATATTGCGATTTGCAAGTTTCATACTTTTCTTTTTCCTTTCAGTCAGTGTGTTCCAGTGTTTATTAACCTCGCATATTCATCTTCATTCTCCTTTAAAAAAAAAAATATATATATATTTATATTTTCTGTTCCCATATGGGTTGGAGACGTGGATAAAATCACATGATTGGACAGGATGGGTCGATTTCACCGCCTGACGAATCAACACACTGACGCGAAAATTAAAAAAAAAAAAAAAAATTGAAATAAAGCTTCATCGATTTGGAAAATTTCCCACGATCGTCTAAAATCCTCAGAGTTTTAACGGAATAAGCACCAACTCCGGTGGCCGTCGAGACATCGAACGCCTCAACGGCACGGACAGTTGAAGTAGTTTGTCGTTAAAGACCTTCAGTCCCTGTCCCCCCCCCCCCCGTCGGTGTGATTCTCTTTTATGTATTTTGTCCCCGTTTGATTCTGCCGCAAGATTGCGTAATGTGTTTCTCTGCTCGAGTTTTTCCCCGAAACACAAAGTGACACAAACTCTTTTGCCTCCCTCCCCTCAGAAAATGGCATTATTAAATCCGACAAGGTCTACGAAGTCATGCTGGCCACAGACCGATCGCATTTCTCTCGGTGTAATCCTTACATGGACTCGCCGCAGTCAATAGGTACGTCTGCTCTTCGAATCATTCACGCATCACCGCGCACAGAATTTAAAAAAAAAACACCACCATGAGATCTGAAGGCGGCTGAACTAACCAACCTTGTGCTTCTCTTTTCACCAAAAGGCTACCAAGCGACCATCAGCGCCCCACATATGGTAGGAATTCAAAGACTTTTCCACACATTTCTGCACTCTTTGTACCTCCCTCCCTCATTCCTAATCCGTCTGTTTGGAGTCGATTTTAAAAAAGAAAAAAGGACAGAAGATATCCAAAGTGTCGCAGTGTAAGGTATTTCTGTTCGACGCCGGCATTTTGCCGTCGGAAGTGTTCGCTGACGGACAGCGGGCGTCCGTTAGCCGCAGTATGATTTCAGACTGATGGGTTACAACGCAGTGTCCTTGTTGACGCCCTCTCCCCCGCTCCCCACCCAGCACGCCTACGCCCTGGAGCTCCTCCACGACCAGCTGTACGAGGGAGCCAAGGCTCTGGACGTCGGCTCCGGCAGCGGGATCCTGTCCGTCTGCTTCGCACGAATGGTGAGCCGCACGGGCCGTTCTCATTCATTACCCGATTGTGAAAATAGCGTCAACCGGTCGACATGAAATCAGATGGAAGTTTGTTTAACGTTTAATCCTTGTGTGCGCTTCACAGGTAGGTCCTAAAGGGAAAGTTCTAGGAATCGATCACATCAAGGAGCTGGTAGACGACTCTATAAACAACGTGAAGAAAGACGACCCCAGTTTGATAACATCGGGCCGAGTCAAGCTAATAGGTGAGGTTTTGTCTTTATTGGGAATTTTGTCGGAAGTGCAGAAATGGCAGCTTTCTGCATCTTATGAAACTGAAAAAAAACCAAGAGCGATGCTCCTCGGTGCAGGAAAACACTGGGGCAGCTCAGCAGACACTGCACCACTGAATAATTGAGCGGCGAGAACCTACTTTCACCTGCTCTGCTGGAGGGTTGAAGCGCTGCTACAACCGAGGCTATAAATAAAAGAAGTCACTCTGGTTGGTTTTTCTTTTGGGGATTGTTGTACACATTTGTGTTCCCTTGTGAATTCAAGCTCTATAGGTAGTTTTGCCAAATTAGCAAACATGTTCTGCACATGCACTGGAAGGAATTCGAATTTTTAAATGGTTTTGGTCCGTTGGCGATTTATAGAAAATATCAGGCCAAAAAAACACAAAACTAGAAAAATGACTCCCAACAGGACGATAAAAGAGCAGAACAGAGACCGAACAGATTGAAAGGGCGTAGGCTGAATATTCAGCTTAATTCACCCACACCCCCTTTTTTTTGTTTTTTTTACAAAGCCCCAACCTACAATATGTTAAAAAAAAAAACCAACAACATCAGAAGAAGAGCATCTTTGTTCTTTGGGCAGATGTCAGAATAAGAAAGCTATTTTAAGAAACCTTTTGAAGAGTCAGGAGACTTGTCTGTGTACTTAATCTGTGATGAGCAGCCAGATACCATCCTCACATCCCCGAGGGAAAGTGCTGGAATATAGTTTTGTCGCTTATTGAGCAATTTCTCAGATTAAAGGTCCCGTATTTTATACATTTCGTGTGTTTTATTTTCAGTCTTTATAAGAAAATATTCTTGTGGTTTTAAGTACCAAAAACCATCTTAGTATAGTTTCTCATCTCCTCTCAGAAGCTCTACGAGAACAGGCTGGTTCGTGCCCGTGTCTTTAAGGTGCATTGATATCCGTGACGCTCTCTTTTGATTGGATGACTTTTTTTTTTTGGCGAGTGACACACGCGCGGGCCAATCACAGGTTTTGTTTTGGACTTCATGACTTCATGACCCCCCCACCCCACGGCGCTTTCCACCTCATTGGTTGGATTGGTGCCGCGCAGAGGCCGAACGTATGATGCGATCGATGAGTTTGTGATGTCATAAACTCACGAAACGGCTCTTTTTAAAAAAAAAAAAAAAAAAACGGAATAAGGGGGGGGGGGGGGGGGGGGGGGGGGGGGGGGGGGGGGGGGGGGGGGGGGGGGGGGGGGGGGGGGGGGGGGGGGGGGGGGGGGGGGGGGGGGGGGGGGGGGGGGGGGGGGGGGGGTGCCGAACGCAGGCGCGATTCCTCCGTGTTGACCCTTTGACCGTATTTACGAAGCACCCGCAACGTTTTTGCAACGCGGGACTTTTTAAATAACGACCTTCGGTTTGAAGTGCGATCCGGCTGTAAGCGAGGTCCCGTGTGTTTTCAGTTGGAGACGGGCGGATGGGCCAAGAGGACGAGGCACCGTACGATGCCATCCACGTCGGCGCGGCGGCACCCAACGTCCCCCAAGCCGTGAGTCTCTCCGAACACTTTCCGTTCGGGTTCCCTCGAAAGCAACGGACACGTTAACGTTTTCGCTCTCTCGCTCTCTCGCTCTCTCTCGCAGCTCCTGGACCAGCTGAAGCCCGGCGGACGGCTGATCCTGCCCGTGGGCCCGGCGGGAGGCAACCAGATGCTGGAGCAGTACGACAAGCTGGAGGACGGCAGCACCAAAATGAAGCCCTTGATGGGGGTGATTTATGTGCCTTTAACAGACAGAGACAAGCAGTGGTCCAGGTGGAAGTGACTTCCTTCTCCCTCCCCCCTCCTCCTCCTCCTCCCCCTCTCTCCTTCTCACAGCGGCAAAGGTGAAATGGTGTGGCTCGGAGCAACGGATCACAAGGGGCTGCGTTTTTTGCTGCTTGTTGACATTTTTTGCTTCTTCCATACCATAGCGACTTCGCTGCACGTTTTCCTTTCATCTTCTCTTTTTTTTTTTTTTATGTTTTTTTTTTTTTTTTAACACAATAAAAAAAAAAAAAAATCCCACATCGGCTCAACATAACACGCCCCGACTAATTTCATTTAATATTTTCGGCGCACAAACGCGAGAGCAAATACTAAAGCGGCGGCAGCTCGAAGGCATCCGCTTGGTTTTCACGAGCATGACGGCTTTTGTCAGTTTGGATGCTTATTAAGACGTTAAGGGGGAAAAAAACAACAACAACAACTTTGATTTGATCTTCCTCTCTTTGAGACGTCGACACAAACCACAATTCACAGCGTTTCTTAACATGTTTTTGCATGCGACTCTTAACTCCTAACTGTTTGCATGACGGACGGGCGGGCGACCGGGTTGCTTTCTCTTTTCTTGACTTTTTGTTTTTCTTTTTCTTCTATTTCTCTCCTCTCGTAGGGATGAACTTTGAAGAGGAAGACTCGTCCATCATCCACCTTTTAAGTTTGAACCTGGAGAGATCTCGGATCGGAGGAGGGGGAAGGGGGGGTCCAAACAGCCCGTGACTTTTTTTTTTGGTTTTTTTTGTGTGTTCAAAAGCAAAAACAAAACATGGTCTTTTTTGTTTGTTTTTAAGTCTAAAGAGGGACTGGCGTATCTCGTTGATGACGGCCCTGAAGGGTTCGGGAAGAAAGACTGCTTCAAGTTCAGCAACAGAAAATATCACGGAGGGCTTTTTCTTTTTCTTTTCTTTTCTTTTCTTTTCTTTTCTTTTCTTTTCTTTTCTTTTCTTTTCTTTTCTTTTCAGGCCTGCATCCTTTTGGTTATGTTTTTATTTTTAACCACTGGATTTTGAGGTTTGATTTTGTTGTTTTTCTTCTGTGGTTTTACCATTTGAATTGCAATCAGCCCGTTTTTCCAGCATCACATCTCGGCAGCATCGAGGCTGAATGTCGAAGGAACGCCGGACGAAGACGACGAGCGCCTGAGCCTTTTAGATAACTCACCCAGCTACAGTGTGTGTGTGTGTGTGTGAGAGAGAGTGTGTGTGTGTGTGTGTGTGAGAGAATCATCTAACTGTAGACTTCTCTGCTAAAATATGAGCTTTTGTTTTCCCCCGCCAGCAGTATTAGGAACACACACACACACACACACACACACACACACGCGCACAAACGGGCAAACACAATGGCTGACGTAACGCACACACATCCTGATGTTGCAGCACTCTTTGGCCATTCGACACGTAAAAATAAGCAACACACGTGATCATATCGTAACGCTCTCCGGAGAGAGCGAAGCACTGAAGACATCAACGCACACACACACACACGCACACGCGAGCGCACCTGACGCACACACGCAGGGGCTGTGCTTCCTCACCCGGTGACGTGTTGCTGCTTTCTGCTGCTGGTTTCCATTAACATGTGTTTGTGCAGAGTCCAATGGTGACTGACACTACATGGGATGGGCACTGCTTTGCCAAAATAAACTCCAACAAATATGAAGCAAATGAATGTCTTGTTTTCTTGAAGAGGAAAAATATATATATATATATATATGAAAAAAAAAAAGGATATTTTATTTTGGGTTGTTGATCTAAGTCGATGGATGATATTTGGCTTTCACAGTTTCTGGAATGACACGTGAAAATAAAGAGATGCTTATGTTTTTGTCTTGTTTTTTTTTTGTTACTCGGTTCTTTTGTGTTCAGTTTTCCGGCCAGCGTGTAACAAATATTATAGATTCCCTTCAAACAAACTCGCACTCAAGAAATGTGCGATTAGTCCATAAACGTTTGTAAAAGTTTCTTGATTTGTCATTATTTTTGCGTTTATCTTAGTGGTGGTGTAAATGCATCATTACCACACGGATATAAATCTGATGGGGAAAATAATATAGTTAGGGCCCGAGCACCGATGGTGCACCGTTATTATTATTATTCTCCATAAATAACTGTATTTTTGGAGGCTTTATCATACTCAAAAACTCACTAAAGTTGGTACACACGTCTTTCCCGGCAAAATATGTAATATTTTAGTGTAGTCGCAAGTAGGCGTGGCCTAATGGCTCGCCTAAACAGATGCCCCGTCTGTAAAAATTTGTTTTGGGTCACTTTTTGCTATAGTACGACTTCTTTTTCATAATTCGGATGAACTGCCATAGTATGATTTCATTTTTTTTTTTTTAATTCAAGGGGCTCGAACCCTAAAACTTCTAGCTGGGAGGCAACATTGCGAACCACTGCACCACCAGTCTTCCCAGGAGAAAACTTGCATTGTGACACATTTTTGGTTAACTGCAACCTATAACTCCACCGTTCTCAAATATTCATTCAAATGCGATTGAAGTTGCCTCACTGAGAAGTAACTTGAGGCATGCATGTCAGTTCAGAAAAACTCCAAAAAGTCATCCAAAATATTCTATGTATGTCGTCCAAAACATTCAAAGAAAAGTCATGCTATACATGTCATCCAAAAATGACCCAAAATTCATTTTTGTCTAGAGTATATAGAATAGAGTATATTATATATAGTATAGAGTATATAGTATAGATTATATTGTATATAGTATATTGTATATAGTATGGAGTATATTGTATATAGTACATAGTGTAGCCAGGGCGATGCGGCTAAGTTTGATGTTTCGCCGTGACACAGGAAATTGATGTTTAAGGTCAAACGATGCTCTAAACCTCATGAAACTTGCGTCAGGCACCAACTTTCGTGAGTTTTTGAAGATGTTAAAGCCACCAAAAAAAAGCCTTTAAAAAAAAAAAAAAAGAATAAGGAACAAGATCGAGAAAAAAAAATAAAACTGCAAGCGGGAATATGCCGACCCGCGCAGCTTCACGTCGGGGATCCAGCGGGTCGGGGCTGCCGGCTCCCTGACGTAGAGCTGCGAGGGCCCGCATATCACTGCTTGCAGTTTTAATTCACATTATTTTTCACTCTAATGGTAAAATGTAGAGATGGCGACTCTAAATGAATGTTAGCTATCGTCGAATAAAAGTAACATTCATAATTTATAACGATATTTTAGCCAAAATTAGTATATGGTAAAGTAGGTTCTGGTAAAATAGTTCATTTTCGTAAATCGTTGTCAATATATCTGACCAATAATTAGTTTTTATATATAATAAACTTTAATATTTCACATGAAAGACCACTTTAAGGGAATACACCTGCGCAAATATACAATATACAGTACATAATTCATAGATGTTTGCTTTATAACGGAAAAAAATATGCAACGAAATTTTGATAAAATTGACCAATATTATCTGCTATGGCTTCGTACGATTCCGACAAGCTTTAAGAATAATTTATGTTTGATTTCTGTGGTGCTGAAACTTTACACGGCTTCATGTTTCTGCCCTGGAGGCAACTTACCTTCAGGTGTACTGCACAAATATGGCATGTCAGTGCCACACAGTGGCAGAAACACGCCATGTTTTGTGCAGTAAAACACATCACGAGTGAAAATAAACACGTTTGATGTTAAAATAACCAGAGTTTAGGGAATACAATTAACGAGAGAGACGGGTCCATTTTATCGTACGTATCCGTAGCGAACGAGGAATGTTGAGATTTAATCATCGAGTCAAAATTCTTAAGACAACATAAATTATGAAAGCGCAAGCGTCTGAGTGATGTGTCTCTCAGCAGCGGATGTACAGTACCAGTCGGAGGGGATCGGTTTAACAAAACAAAAAAGGCTTTCTGATCAGACCCCCGGTGACGCCGCCCTCCTCCTCGGACCTCCGCCCCTGCTCGGCGGCTACAGGTACATGCCGTTGATGAGGTAATCGGACTCCTTGGTGGTGAGGGGTCGCGCTTTCTTCAGCTTGTGGCGGACCAGTTTGAGACGGCAGCCGATCATGAGCAGCAGCAGGGCGGTGATGACGAGGCCGAGCGCGAGGGGGAGGATGGCGCCTGGAGGAGGGGGGAAAAAAACAACAACAAAAAAAACGAGGGAGAACGACGGAGTTAAGAGCAGAACCCAGAAAGAAAGCTGCTCCTCGTATGAACGGCGGGTTCTGACCTGACTCCGGCCCCGGATGTCCTCCCATCGCCGGGGACGGTTTGGAGACGGGGGTGTTGCTCTCTGCTCGGCTCTGGGACCCTTTTGGGGCAGCTTAAGATAAAAAAAAAAAATAATAATACAAAGATAACAAAGATTAGATAACATCCAGCTGTTAACACTGATATGTGTTTTCATAAATAAACGTACCTATCTCCGTCTGTTTGGTGACGGGAGGAGCTACGCTCGCGGGTCTGAAAGCTGGACCTAAAAGACGTTTGCAATAATATATATTAAAAAAAAAAATTGTTGTCATTTGAAACAAAATTCATCAAAAAAAATAAAATAAAATAAAATATGGAGGTTATAAAAAGTTCTCTTACTTTTTTGTATACATTCGCTGACACAGTCCGACTCCTGCAGGAAGTTGTTGTGGTTTCCCTGGCAACCGCCGTACAGGAAGTGTTTGCACTCCCCTGCGTTCTGGTCGTAGTACCAGCGAGGGAAGGTGCCTTTGCAGGGTCCGACCACCGGAGCCGCAGCACACGGCTCTACGGGAGCGGAGACGACAAACAAACATCTTTAAATACAATTTACTGATATAAATGAGGTCGTCGGGACAATTTTTATCCACAGAATCACACAGCGATCCTGAAACTGCACACATTCACTCCCTTTTGTTCTGCAGGCTCATGTAAGTTTCCGTTCTCTCTCTTTTTTTAGGTTTCAGACTGTAATCGGATAAATTGATAAGTCGATTGTGAAAATATACATTTTGAATGGTTTTGATAAACAGTTAGTCGCCTTAAAGTGGGTTCAAGCTTCTCAAACTGCTGCTTTTCCTCGGTTTAAATATTGAAAATTAAAGTTTGTATAATGAAAAATGAAAAATGCTGGGCTGGTTTTGACTTGAATAATCAAACAGAAAAAAACAAAAAAAAAACCTAGATGAATTAATGATGAAATCCCTCAGTAGTTTCAGCCGCTGTGCGAGTGATATACAGTGGGCACGGAAAGTATTCAGACCCCTTTAAATTTTTCACTCTTTGTTTCATTGCAGCCATTTGCTAAAATCAAAAAAGTTCATTTTATTTCTCATTAATGTACACTCAGCACCCCATCTTGACAGAAAAAAACTAATGTAGAAATTTGTGCAAATGTATTAAAAAAGAAAACCTGAAATATCACATGGTCATAAGTATTCAGACCCTTTGCTCAGTATTGAGTAGAAGCACCCTTTTGAGCGAGTACAGCCATGAGTCTTCTTGGGAATGATGCAACAAGCTTTTCACACCTGGATTTGGGGATCCTCTGCCATTCTTCCTTGCAGATCCTCTCCAGTTCCGTCAGGTTGGATGGTGAACGTTGGTGGACAGACATTTTCAGGTCTCTCCAGAGATGCTCAATTGGGTTTAGGTCAGGGCTCTGGCTGGGCCAGTCAAGAATGGTCACAGAGTTGTTCCGAAGCCACTCCTTTGTTATTTTAGCTGTGTGCTTCGGGTCATTGTCTTGTTGGAAGGTGAACCTTCGGCCCAGTCTGAGGTCCAGAGCACTCTGGAAGAGGTTTTCTTCCAGGATATCTCTGTACTTGGCCGCATTCATCTTTCCTTCAATTGCAACCAGTCGTCCTGTCCCTGCAGCTGAAAAACACCCCCATAGCATGATGCTGCCACCACCATGTTTCACTGTTGGGATTGTATTGGGCAGGTGATGAGCAGTGCCTGGTTTTCTCCGCACATACCGCTTAGAATTAACGCCAAAAGTTCAATCTTGGTCTCATCAGACCAGAGAATCTTATTTCTCATAGTCTGGGAGTCCTTCATGTGTTTTTTGGCAAACTCTATGCGGGCTTTCATATGTCTTGCACTGAGGAGAGGCTTCCGTCGGGCCACTCTGCCATAAAGCCCCGACTGGTGGAGGGCTGCAGTGATAGTTGACTTTGTGGAACTTTCTCCCATCTCCCTACTGCATCTCTGGAGCTCAGCCACAGTGATCTTTGGGTTCTTCTTTACCTCTCTCACCAAGGCTCTTCTCCCACGATTGCTCAGTTTGGCTGGACGGCCAGGTCTAGGAAGAGTTCTGGTCGTCCCAAACTTCTTCCATTTAAGGATTATGGAGGCCACTGTGCTCTTAGGAACCTTGAGTGCTGCAGAAATTATTTTGTAACCTTGGCCAGATCTGTGCCTTGCCACAATTCTGTCTCTGAGCTCCTTGGACAGTTCCTTCGACCTCATGATTCTCATTTGCTCTGACATGCACTGTGATCTGTAAGGTCTTATATAGACAGGTGTGTGCCTTTCCTAATCAAGTCCAATCAGTTTAATTAAACACAGCTGGACTCCAATGAAGGAGTAGAACCATCTCAAGGAGGATCAGAAGAAATGGACAGCATGTGAGTTAAATATGAGTGTCACAGCAAAGGGTCTGAATACTTATGACCATGTGATATTTCAGTTTTTCTTTTTTAATAAATTTGCACAAATTTCTACATTTCTGTTTTTTTTCTGTCAAGATGGGGTGCCGAGTGTACATTAATGAGAAATAAAATGAACTTTTTTGATTTTAGCAAATGGCTGCAATGAAACAAAGAGTAAAAAATGTAAAGGGGTCTGAATACTTTCCGTACCCACTGTAAGAGTGCAGAGGTCAAAGCCCTCGAGACAAAGATGTGGCGCATTCGTCTTGCCGTTTCCTCTGACAGAAGTCTCTCTCTCTCTCTCTCTCTCTCTCTTTCTTTTGAGCATTTGGACTGAACATTTGTGACATGAAGAAAAGAGTCCTGAGAATACATCCACCTACGGTAACGAGGCCTTTCTGGTCGGTCTCAGCCTGATTCGTGGATCAGATGGCCGAAGGGAATAGGGGGGGGGGGGGAACGACAGAGGAGAGCTTTGTTCCGCCACTCAGAGGGGATGCAGGCCCAGAGCTGCTTTCCCAGGGAAATGCAGAGCTCTGCCAGCATTTTAAGCCGAGTGTGATGACTCAGCGGCGGCCCACAGGCTCCATCTGCTCGTCCAGACGCACTGTTGAAACCCTGTCGGCCTCTTTATTGCAAAGAAATACGGCGAAGAGACGGGATCATATTGTTGAACAAATATTTTAACAAGTACGAGTTGAAGTAAAAGGAAAAAGCTTGCAGTTGTTTGGGTGCCCCACTCTAATTTCATGTTATATTATTCTGGACTGTCCAAACAGACTAATAAAACAAGAACAAAATGAACTTTTTAAAACATCTTCAGCCTTGCTTTTAATTAAAATAGACATATTTTAATTTTGTTATATTTACTTTTAAAAGTTTCTTTTTATCTATTTGCATGTCTTTATTTTCCTTTACACTTTCATACCTTTCAACGTCCTTTCAGTGACATTTACATACTTTTATTGCTCTTCCCGATCTCCGTTTTTATTATTTTAACACTGTCATTGTCATTTTATCTTTTAATCTATCTTCTACATTACTGTTATCTCTATTATCTTTCGTGCTCCCTTTGAATTTTTTTTATATTGTTCTCATGTATTTTAATTTTCTGGTCTTCAACGCTGTGTTATTATTGGACCTGTCAATCATCATGTTAAGCACTTTGAACTGCAACCAAAAAAAGTACAAATAGTGCGACATAAACAAAGTTTGATTGACTGTAGACGTTTTCTTCCGGTCTTAAGCAACCAGCCTACCTTGACCGGCTGCCGCCTCCTGCTCGCTGGGACTCGGCGGAGGAGCGGCCTTGCTCTTCACCTCTGGTGGCGTCACGGTCTTCCTCGGTGGCGTCTGGAGCATGGAGCCGTCGTCGGCCTCCTCCGTCTGGGCTGCGGGCTGCAGAGGGCCGGGCGGGTCCACGGGGTGGGTCACCGACTTCCTGCTGCTCTCGACTAGAAAAAAAAACAAACACAAAAAAAAGCACTCGGTTGTGTCAGGTGGTTGAAATCCAGTGATCCAGATCATGTAAGACTTCGACTGTCTCCTACAGTTCGGGCAGAAGTCTTCATCGGAGCGGTCTGGACAGTGTTGCTTCCCATCGCAGGCGTACGTGATGTCGATGCAGCAGCCGTCGTCGCACTTGAACTGGTAGTTGGAGCAGTGACCTGTACACACTGTGGGCGCGGGTAACGAAGTTAGTAAAGGATCCAGGTAAAAAAACAACAAAAAAAAAAAACGGGAGTTGGTCACCTTCTGCTTGGTGTTTGGGCGCCAGCACGGTGACGGAGACGTTGTCGGAGCTCTTCTGTCCCGCCATGTCGGTGACCGTCATCTGGAAGGTGTAGACGCCCTGCTGGAGGCCGCTGATCTTCAGCAGCCCCGGATGGGTCGCCTTCAAAACACACACACGAGAAGAAAAATCAGGTCTCCGAGGGGCACAAAGTCTGCTATAACATCCTGAGAACAGTATCTCACTATATAGTGACATAGTATTTCACTATATCATCATTTTTTTGGTGGAATTAATTGACAAATCAATGCAAGTAATAACCGAGTTCTTTATCACCTTCCTGATCATTAGTTTACAACATCGCTGACAATTACCTCACTGATCTTTTATGGTATTAAATGTATACAATAAAAGTCAAATGGTACCAGTGTAAACTACGTGGTAAAAAATGTCTGTCACGAATATCGCAGAACTGCCGGATCACAACTATTTGAGGTGATTGTTTTTCTATAATCGTCAGAATCGTTTCCATTCATCTTTACAAAAACAAAAAAACAGCTGAATGGAAGTAATGGAACAGAAAATGTCACATTTCCATCCAACATTTACACGTCGCTTTCCCTCGTTGTAAAAATATCGTCTCGTTGCTTCTTCTGTTTGAAGGCACACAAGAGGAAGATTAGCGTCTCATAGGACACCGTTTGTTTTTATTATCAGTAATTTCTTTGTATATTTCAGTAATATTTTCTGTGTATTGAAGTTATGTCACGTGCCCAGGACATTTTTTTGGTTTACAAAACCTAAAAAGCAAATAAAAATGTCATTTTTATTTATGTATTCTAATTCTATTCTAATGTAATTCTAATTCGAAAACAACTACTCTTCTTCTTCATAAGGTGTGTGTGTGTTATTAAACTATGTTGAGGCAATAGTCAAATGTAATGAAAAGAAAAAGACAATCAAATCTTTTACTGCAATTATCTGTGACAATTAATTGTCAAATACGTTTTTATGACTGCGACAGCCTGAGAATGAGTGAACAGAGGACGGGCTCTCGTGTCTCTGCTTTCCTTCGGGGCGGTTTGGACATAATAAAGTCTTATCTCTGTCGATCCAGCGAGGTATCACCGAGCTCTGCACACAAGGCCGCGTAGTGCAAACACGCAAATGCAGCTCCGGAGTCTGCGAGGTGGATTGGTGACTATTCAGACGTTGTAGAGACACCCGACCCTTAACGGGAGAGAACAAAGGAGCTGCTGCTGCGGACGAACCGGTGAGAGTCACACACAGGTGCACCCGGATCAAGTTCAAACGCCGACCTTCATGTTGACGGCGTTGTCCCCCTTCACCAGAGCCCACTCGTAGATGCCGATGCCGTGGTCGTCCACGCTGTCGCGGCCGTCCAGCACGGCCCAGTCGGTGGGCAGCTGGATCACCACGTCCTGCCCGGCGTCGCTGCGAGGAGGCTCGTCCGCCTCTGCGGAGACAAACCCCGGGTTATACGAAAGAGCTGGGAACAAAATGTCTGATTTATTAGAACTTTTCTGCCGCTTTTTAATGTGTAATTCTTGTTTTATTCAGCGGCAGGTTAAAATAGTCAAATAAGTACGATTATCAAAAACAGCGCGTGTTTCAATATTTTTAGGGGGTATCTTTATTTAAATATAAAAGTTCGAAGGTCTTTTGGTGGCAAATTATAATTATTTTAACAATCTTCTAAGCTGCAGGTTATTTCCCTTGTTACTTTCTTTGGTATATAAATTGTCAGAAAATAAGTGAAAAACAACTTCTTTTTTTTTTTTTTTTTTTTTGCCTGACGAGCAATGCAGCTGAGGGAACAGAACTGACTTCCCAGCAACCAGTATGAGCCATCCGTGATTCTGCATCGATGCACAGACGAAACGTATTCGTGTTTTACTGCCTAAATAAATATATAAAAAGTCCTCCTTCTTCCCATCCTCTCATAAACATCTGCTCAAAGGTCTCTTTCTGTCTCAGCTAGAGTTACAGTTATACCTTACCTTACTTGACTGGCTCTATCAGGCGGCTTTAATGTTTGTTTCAAACTGCAGGACTCTGTACCACACTGCACCTTGTACACTTTAGGTGGACGGTCTCCACTGGTGCAGGTCTGCAGCAATATACCCGGCTATTCAAGGCACCCTTGTACAAGCGCTCCAGGTTTGTTCTAGTTTCAGATCCACAAACAGCTGAGCTTTAGAGGCGTCACCTGTGCAGACTGACACTGGAAACAGGAGTCTATTTTATTACGGCCCTCACAGTGTCCAGTTTTATACAAAAGATAAAAGCAGTTTTTACTATTCAATATTCTTAATAAAGTTGCATGAAGCGGACATTTCTATAGTACAGTACAAATACCTAAAATGTGTAAGTAAGTACAGCATTTGAGTAAATGTACTTAGTTACAACCTTATTGATTAGTTAAACATAAACAACTAACCAGCATGTTTACATGCTTATAATACAGCACCAATAGTGACTCACATAACTTCAATTTATTCCAGGTTTGTAATAACATGGATGAACAGACACTATGCGTAATATGTGCCAGTGATACACGTCAGCAGGTTCTCTCACCTTGCGTCTCACCCTCCTCGGGAAGCCCTTCCCCGGTCCTGCGGGCCGAGGCGCCGGGTGGGACGGGGGGGTGTCCCTGCGTCGCGTTGGGAGCGCGGCTGTACGTGGTGAAGCCCTTCTGCGGCGCGAACGAGCAGACGTGTTTGGTCCTGTAGGTGCAGTTGAACAGGTAGCAGCCGAGTCCGTCCCCGGTCTGCCTCAGGTCCTCCTGGACCACCGCCACGGTGCAGTGGGGCTGGGAGCAGCAGGCGTGCACGCAGTCCTTCCAGGTGTACACCCGGTCCGGGGCCAGCAGGAAGGTGGCCCCTTGCTCGATGGAGGCCCTGGCCCGGATGATGCGCTCCCCGGCGGCGTTGAAGTCGCCCACGCAGGAGTCGACCGCGTCGCTCGTCCTGTACGCCTGGTCCTGCTGCAGCTGCTTGTGGAATTCCTCCAAGAGCTCCTCCACGCCGGATATTTTGGATTTCAGGTCGGATATGGGCGACGACCGGGTGTCGACGCGCTCCGCCACCAACAGCAGCACAACAGCGGCGAGCAGCAGCAGCAGCAGCAGCCGAGGGTGCTGCAGCAGAGCCATGTTGTTCACGCAGTCAAACGGCGGCGTCTCCCTCCGCCTCCGGACGGCCTCGTCCCTCAGCGCAGACGAGCCGTCCTACATGCAACAAACCTCCGCGGTGCCACCGCCAAACACGCTATTTTACATAATACTCAGGCTGCGACGGAGGTGACTGTTAAGTCCTCTGACGATGCTGAAAATCTGACGTTGTCACGGTGAGGGCGGGGACTGGCGGAAAGACCCACTGACGTCACCACGATGGACAAATATAGGGCGGAGAGCAGCGCACCTGTTGCGGCTCCCATCATCCGTCCTCCCCGCTTGATGCTGCCGTTTAATGCAAGCGCTGCAAAACCCCACAATCAGCTGTCGGACAGGTGAAACATTGAAGGAACAATGCTTCTGACATTTAAAGGGAAATGAGCCACACAAAATGGAAATAAATAAAAACATTTTTGCACGTTTGTCTTGCCTAATGAGTAACACTAAGATGATAAACCCCAAAGCCTCTATGATGGTGGAAATATATATATATATATTTTTTGCATGCTCATAATGCCAGTTTTTATTATTCATTTTGGGAATAAAAACAGCCAGGGAGTAGTTTAGGAATAAAAAAAAAATTAAAAAAATCCTTACCCCAGTACGAACCTTTAAATCACCTCTCAGTGCCACATTTTCCACCAAACTAACTTTTCAAGAACTTTTCTAACACGTTTTTTTTTTTTTTCACAGCTTCATCATGAAAAGTTTTATTTTTTTTTAACAATATAACACAACAATCTTGAATATTTTTTTAGATATGAAACAAAACGGACACACAGCTCCCGATTATCCCCCCCTTGTTTCTGACATCATAGTTTAAAATTTAAAAAAAAAAAAAAAAAAAAAAAAAAGGTCAAGGCTCTTCCATTTGAAATTTCAGATTTTTTCATTGCAACACGCATCTTGATTGAAAGATCATATCTACACACAAGCAAGATAAACACAATTTTGTCAGTGTACAACATTAAAAAAAAAAAAAAAAAAATCCGACTGACTGAATATTATCTCCTATGATTCGCGACACTAGAAAATACAATAATGTACAATTCATTTTTCCACGTGTTCATTATAGACTTGGTCCAATTCACTATTAGCAATATCTTTTTTAAAAGGACATAAATGTCATTCACATAGAATTCTATAACACAATATTTACATGATAAAATTCTTAAAAATAAAATTGTAGGTTCATATTATAAAAGGAAATGTGGAAAAAAAACAAAAACAAAAAACAGACAAATGCTTAAATAAGTCTCAGTTTGGATTGGAAAATAAAAACCAAAAACAGGGCATGCGCTGACATCCTTCAGATTACCATGACTATTAAATTAAAACATTTAAATAAAGTAGTGATAAGATGACAAAAAAAAAAAAATGTTAGTTCACATGTTGTTGAATGTAGTATTTTGTATCTCAGGCTTGGGTTAGAAAAACGGTCAGTCTCCAGTTTTGTAAACATCTTTTAAAGACAGGAGACTTTTTTTTTTTGTTGGGACAATTTTCAGGATTTTACGAACTTACTTTTTTTTTTTTTTACATCAGTTGTCACTTTTTAAAACACACCTGTAACAAAAGCTGCGTCGTGTCCATCAGGCGTAACAAAACTAGTGGCACTTCTTAGCAAGTCTTGCTTCCAAAAAAAAAAAGAAAAAAAAAAAAAAAAAGACCTAAGATTCAAAATCCTTGTTTTGGAAATTATAAAATACACCGGGAGAATCTCGTGTGGGTGTAAAGCTGCTCCGCGCCCGACGCTCGAACGCCGGTTCTTCTCCCTAAAAGTCTTGCTCTTATAAATACTGAGGTAAAGAGGAGAGTGCTGAGTCGTTGGAACAAAAATGTCCTGGCTTCTCTGAGTGGTTGTCGCCACTTAAGGCCTTAGGTTGGCTTCTTCCTGTAGTCTGTGATGGCTTTCCATAGTTTACATAAGACCCCGCCTCTGACATGTCGGGCAGAGAGGAAAAACACAGTTAGGTTACAGCGCACAGTGAATTATTAACCATTTATTAAAAAAACACACACAAAAAAAACCAACAACATCAGAAATTACACTGCACGTCCTTTAAATATAACATTTACAACACAATAGTTTCTATGGTCCCAGGAGTCAAAAGTCATCATTGTCGATTAAAGGTCCCATATTAGACACTTTTTGGGTGTTTTATCTCTTGATATCTATAAGAAGATATTTTTATATCAACATCCTTTTTCGTCTTGAGCTTCTTCGTGGAGGTCCACCAAACAACAGTCTGTTTTTGCCTCCGTGTCTTTAAGATGCATTGATATCAGTGACCCTCTCTCCTGATTGGTTGACTCCTTTCTGAGTGACACACGCCCAGGCCAACCACAGTGTTTTCTTTGGTCTTGTAGTTCGTTAGCGCTGCGATCGAACGCATAAAAAAAAAGCTCGGACGGTGAGCCGTTGCTCAGGGTGGACATGTGACACGGGGGGAGTTTGTGATGTCACAAACTCCCCCCGTGTCACAGCACAGTTGCTGGATACAGGCGGCTGTGTGCAGTTCTGCCTAGACTCACTCACCAGCATCTATATTGGTGACGAAATACTGAATGCAGAAGTGAAACTGTCACAAAGCTGCAAAAAAAAAAAAAAAAAAGGTTTACTACCTCAGTCTTAAACTCTTCAGGTCGTCTCTTGTTACATCGTGGAGGATGTCGTTCAGTGTATACTCCTCGTTCAGTATCTACAGAAACATAATGAAGGAATTTTTACATGAGATTAAAAAAAAAACCAAGTCAAATGTTCTCAGGTTGGTTACCTGCTGTTCTTTAGAGCTCAGTTTACTTTAATTTAGTTGAAAAGCACACGCTGTTTGACACCCACCCTGTCTATGGAGTCCTGGTCCGCACCGTGAAGCCTCAGCCAGCCGGTCAGCTCTGGGTCTTCACGTCTCTCTGCAGGTTGACTCCTCTTTTCCTCCGGGCCCTCTGACGATGTGGGGGCGTCTAAAGGAGAAAATAATTTAGCACGCTCGGCTGATTTATCAACGTCCACAGCTTCATGACTCAGTTTACCGTCATATCGGTCCAGACTCACGTAACGTATGTACAAAGATCCAAAAGTTCTTAAGACGGCTCTCCTGTCGTGTACAAACAGGAAGCAGCACCGGGACTGTAACCTCAACGAGTAACGTCGTTTTCGTGACACTGGTTCAGCACAGGTGAACTGTTCGTGTACTTTTGAGGCTTCAAGCTTTAGCACCACATCTGTATAAGCTAAATACTGTAGTAGGATCAGCTTCCAAACTTTTTGTGATGTCACAAATCTTAGTACCGCCCCTTAAAATCTGATTCTCAAGTTTCTTCCGTCGGCAGATAAACGAGAGTTTTAAACTCTGCACACGAATCGCTCTGCACAGTTAAGCTCAAACGTTCAACTGTAGGAAGATGAAGAATTCAGTATTGAGAGGAGGACCACTTTAAATTTTGAAGTTCAAAATGTTGAGTTGAGCTTCATTTAAATTGCAACACGAGCACTGTCAATGTCGGCGCAGGGAGTTTGTCCTGACAGAAAGGCTCCCATCATCGCTGCACGACACAGCAACACCACCACGTCAGCGGGTGGAGATGCTTCGGTACCGGAACCGCTGATCAGAGCAGCCAATTTCGAGGCAGAAGTCACCCAATTAGCACCTCTGGTAGGTGATAAGAAACAGCTCCGGTCTTGTTCCTGTCGTGACTTTTATAAAGCGGAGGAAGTAGCAGCAGAAGCAGAAAAGGTGGAGCTGGTTTTACAGAGAGAGGGTGTAAAAAAAAAAAAAAAAAAAAAAGGGTGCGTTTCAGTAAAAGTAGAGACCTGCAGGCTCAGATCGCAGCCGCAGTAGTCGGATCTCCTGCTCTCTCTCCTCCAGCACTTGCTGCAGGACGGTCTGATACTCTCGCTCCTTCTCCAGCAGCTGTTCCAACAGCCTGGAAGAGAAAGAAACACAAAGACGTGATCACCAAAAAACAGGAAAGAATCACGAATGGGTCAAAGCTGACTGGGTGAAATGATTCCGGCTGCCGAATGACGTCTAACCTGTTGGTCTGCAGCTTCATGCGGCCCAGCTCCACGCTCACCGAGCGCTGCGCGTTGCTGTGGGACTCGTGGGAGACGGTGGAGCTGAGCGTGCTGATTCCCGACGTGGCCACCGTGTCGTCGTGCGCGGCGACGGGAGGCGCCCGGTTTTGGTGGGCGGAGGAGTTCCTGTCCGGCTCGCCGTCGTCGTCGACGTCCTCCTGATCGGCGGGGTCGCTCTCCGAGGCCAGGCTGAAGTGAGGCCGCAGCTCTGAGCGCCGGAGTTAAAGACACGCCGGGATTAAAACTCCACGAAAGCGGCGGGATGGATGAGACGTAGCTAATCTGATTACGTAGATCCTAATATAAATACAGCAATTTTATTCATCAATCTTTTTCATCATTGACTGAGAAGAAAGTAACTGGTTTTCAAACGTCTGGATTTTCAGCTTTTTATATCTTTATGAAGTTGTGACCTAAATGTTTGGGTTTGGATCATTAGTTGGACATTTTTGAGCTACTAATCGTGATTTATATTTTTTGACATGTTCAAGACTAAATGATTAATAGATTAACAGTAAAAATAATCAGGTTAATCAATCATGAAAATGACTCATTAGTTCTAGGCTCATTCAATATTATGATGGTAACAAGTTAATCATCACTAATTAGCTTTAAAAAGCTTTTTGATCCACAATAAAATCTAATACTTCCAAGCGTTTGCTTTAAACTATATTTATCACAGGTTTCAATCAATATCTGGTATTGATGACAGTAGATGTCCTGTCGGGTGAACCTCAAACAAGATGTTGGGTTACTTCATAAAGCAGGTAATAAATAGTCTGAAGCATGAAAAAAAAAAAAAATCAGATAAAAACGTAATAGCGATGCAAACACTCGGCTTTGTCGGCGTTAACGCACAATGCTGACGCAAACAGGGAGGCGAAATAAGAGTATCGTCTGGTATCAAATGCAAAAGTCAACTCATCACCTGGAAGTGTTTTAACAATTTAACTCTTGTGATAAAAACCACAAAATGTCAAAAGCTTCTCCTACGAACTGAACGAAGTTCTTCCAGTTTCTCTGCGTGTCGACTGTCACCCGACACTAAAGGTCTATCGTGCATCTCGGCTGTCGTCCCTTCACATCCCAACTTCAAACTCTGCAGCTAAAAGCCGTGACCACACTACCGGCCGCTTCGGTCCTGATGATGTTACCTGGCACCAGGATGGTGATGGCCGTCTGCACGGCTTTGCGGATGATGTTGTCCAGCGCGAACATCCAGTGAGGCTTGATGTTGTGGTTTCGCAGCACTTTGTTCACCTGGAAAACACGAAGATGAATATTTGATCGTTTTCCTTTCAGAGATTTATTTGCTGCGTTCTTTACTATATTTAATTTTCACGGTTTTCTCTTTATTTGATCTGCTACATTAATAAAACATCCCCAAAGGTTTTTTTTTTTTAAAGCACCACATTTTTTTTTGTTTGTTAATATTTTATTATATTATCATATACGATAAACCAGAATATGAACCTTCGTCTACTCTAAAACTCTTTTCACTGATGACCACCAGGGGGCATCAGAGCCTCATTTTCCTCCAGGATTATGCAATACCCCTCTCAAATATGAAAACAACCACTTGTGCGGGGTGTCATGTCATCTGCATAACTGCATTTCTGAGGGGAAGAGCAGATGAAAGCTTTTCTTTTTTTTTTTTTTTTTTTTTACAGAAGGTGTAATTACTCCTGATAGACTCCCCCTTTTACCGCCTCACCTAAAGGTTAGGAGTATTTCACAGTTATCTGTCTGTCTCTGTGTGTGTGTGTGTGTGTGTGTGTGTGTGTGTGTGTGTGTGTGTGTGTGTGTGTGCGCGCGTGTGTGTACGGCAGGAGCAGCGACGAGGCGGCCTGATGCTGTCTGTAAAATGACAACAATTGCACTGACGTGTTCGGAGCCCATCGTTTATTCACAGGCTGGAAGCAAAGCGCAGGAAATCATGTAACAGGGGAGCCAGGAGGGGGTTGGGTAAGCAGCCTGTGAGGGGAATTACAGTAACAGATAATTCCTCGGAGGAACAGCTTGTTATTTTACTTATGAACCAAAACTGGTTGCAGCAAGTATTTCGGTTGTCCTGTTTGATACGAGACGTGAGATGAAATGCAGCTCAGATCTGTTCTTTTTTTAAAAAAAAAAAAAAGTATTAACCCCTCTCTGCAACGGTATTCATTCGTGTTCCCACTTACAGCGTCCTGGAAGCCGAACAGCACGACCTGCAGCTGGCTGATGGCGGTGCTGTCGAAGTCCAGCTCCAGCTTGAGCTGCGACAGGGTGTTGGCGATGATCTTCCTGTCCGCCATGCGAACAAAGTCGGCCAGACTCGCCACCAGGGTGGAGATGTGCTGAGGCTTCAGCTTCATCTCCTCGGAGCCCTGGAGGCGGGAGAGCGACACGAACAAGCATTTGTTGTTGTACGTTGTGGATCTCGCTCCGTCTGACTACACTGATGGGTTTTTTTCCCCGTTTTTTTCCCCCGTTCCCACCTGCGTGATGGCGTCCATCAGGTTGGCCACCACCTTGTCCTGGTCCTCGGTCAGGATGTGGTGCAGCGTGGCTCGCCTCTCGCTGTCCTTCCGGAGCATAAAGAAGCCAGAGTCCTTCTCATCGGGAGACGGAGGGGCGCTGTGGTCCTCGAAGTTCTCCACTGGGATGCTGAGCAGGAAAAAAAAAAAAAAAAAATCAAAATTTTGGATTTAAAAGTTTGAAGTTGGTAGTCTCTGACTGTTGAGGTCAGGTCTAATTGAATGATGTGTTCTTTCTTTCTTTGTCTTTTGCAAACAAAAACATGACTACAAAGCTGAGTGTTTTGCATGTGCAAGTTTCATGTACATTTGACTTGCTAATACTGAAGTTTCGAGCTCTAAAGAGCAGTGCAAACAATAACTGCAGCTTAGTGGTGCTTCAATAATTATTTTTAAAACAAATTTGAAATAGAAAACGTTCCCATTGAAAGGCAGTCTGTCTGTAACTGACCGCTTTAGGGTTTTAATTTTTCTTTTTCTTTGACAGCTCAAACATGTTGCCTTATTTTGATATTTAAACTGTTTAAATTGGAGCCGTTTCTAAACAGTCGACCATCTTGTGACACAAACACTCTGAGCTTCACATACTGTAGACAACTGGCTCAGTGTAAATCAATACTACAACCATGAGGTGATAAATACAACAACTGTATGAAGTCAAGCTAACACAAAGCAAGATGTTTAAGTAAATGGCCTCTGTGACCCCCTTTCACTTCGACAAAACCCCGTCAAGGTGGCAGTCGTTGTACCTGAGGAAGAGCGACCGGGGCCCCTTGACGTCCCGCTCGCTGTAGCACTTGACGCTGGGCTTGAAGATGAAGGGGTTGGTGTTGAGGTCGTTGTCAGGGGAGACGGAGCCGTACTCGCTGCTGCTGCTGGTGTCCTCCACCACCACCGGCACCGGCAGGGAGATGCTGCGGAGGTACTCTGAGGGACACAGCGAACGCAAGGTAAAGCGTTGTTTAAGGACTACTGGCTTCCTTCCTCTGATGCATCTGGCAGGAAATTACCGTCATGAATAACTTATGAAACGGAATCTAAAGACATCTTGCTGTGTACAGTCTGTTTAGAGTTCCTTGGCAGAGGCCGAGTAATACAAGGTAGGAGGAAGATAATAAACTGTAGCCTGAATACTCCTCAGCAAAGCATGCAGATGTTTCATGGAACTGGCATGCAGTTCATGAAGTCGTCCCACTCGTGGTGCAAAAAAAATAAAGAGAAGAGGTGTAGATAGCAAAATGACTCACCTGACCCCGGTGATAGAGCTGCAGTGGAAAAACAGAAAATATGTGTCAGCAATTAAAAACTACAACAAAACAGAGCAGGATTTCCATGTAAGACTGGCAGGAGAACATTTCCCAGCATGCAGCGGGGCTCAAGCTGCAGAAGAGCAGGGGAACATGAGGGCATCGCTGCTGTGGGGTGGAAACGAGCAGAGAGACTCTTCCAGATATCCAGACACGGAAGAGGAGGAGGAGGAAGAGGAAGAGGATGTTGTCACAAAAGATAAAAAAACAGGCTGCACTATGAGGGCTTTACGAGATGTGGAGCTCCGAATAATAAACTCCGGTCTCGGTTCATCTAAAGGAGACTCAACGTGACATTTCAGAAATAAAGTAACTTAGTTTTACTGTGAACGGACGATCTTTCAGATACAACTGTTGTTCAGGTATATATATATATATATATATATATATATATATATATATATATATACAAAGATGAGACTGTTGGGAAGATCATCATTAAAAAGTAAAACATTTAATTATTATTATTATTATTATTTTTTTTAAATTGAAACATATTAACTGAACACCCAACGAAAAATGTACTTCGTTGTCCTCCGCCGCGTCCGGAAACGTCAGCGAACACGTCCCAACTCGTTAACCTCGACGCTTATAAAAACAAATTCGGGTTTCGACGTCGTGGATACCACAAGGGGGCGCCGTTCACACGGACTCCCCTCGTGTCCGCGGTAAATACGACCCCCATATGAACTCAGCATTGGCGCCAAACAAAAAAAAAAAACAATACCGGGTTCAGAAGAAGGCTATCGACGGGAGCCGAAACCCACCGGTGAAGCTGCCCTTGCTCTTCTTCTTGCGGCTGGTGACGGTGAGGAACTCGTCGGTGAGCAGGTCGAGGGCGGTGGCCCGGCGGTCCGGGTCGGGCTCGAAGCAGCGCAGGATGAAGGCTTTGGCCTCCGGCGACATGGACTCCGGGATCTCGGGATGGATCTTGAACATACCCACCTGCAAGCGAACGACACACGCACACCGTCTTGAGCCTGAACTTCCAGATACAGGCGAGTCTGAAGTAATAAGTAACAAGTGAGTAAGGGTATAGACAAGCGTCTACGCAGTTTGACTATACGAGACGACGCTTCGGGCTCAGCTGTAGCTCGAGGCGGCAGTTGAGAGCAACAAAGACTGTCATTGGCATCAAGACGAACACGAGAAATTCCTGTTATTGATGTTGAGGAATGTTGATATAAGATTAGCGGGGAGATGCCGCTCCCATGAGACATTCCACAAGTATGAGTGAAGAGCCCAGCAGGACTGTTTAAAAGGACTCTACATGCCAGACGTGACACCGGATCTCCTTCAGATGATGATGATGATGATGATGGGATTGTACTTGCTTTGTTTCATAAATTCTCTGATCCCTGTCCAAAAAAAACAACCAAAAAAACCCAAACACAGACAACCTGTGAGCACATCCAAGTTTCTACTTTAATGTTTACTTTACTACGAGCTATATGAGGTACAGTAACATACGCCTCCTTGTTTGGATTCACACAGCCCTCTAATTAAAACGCATAATATGGAAAATTCCACGATTTTTTTTTTTTTGGGGGGGGGGCTTTGACAGGAGCTCTGTAATGCTTTCCAGACATTACTTAAACATCTCCACTGCCCTTAATGGGCCGCACATGGCTTCAGAACGATAATTCACTTTACATTTTTCCGTCCGGAGCAAACGTGCCGTGTAAACTGGGAAGATTTCAAACAGAGACACGTGCACGGCGGAGGACGAGGCGAGCCCGTGGAAAGGTTTCCGCTTCTCGCCGGGCTGCAAATGTTTGCTTATGCTCACACGAACCGTTCGTGCACGGACGGTGTTTGGAGTTTTCTGCCGGGCTCCGTCACGTTACAGGCTGCAGGTGCAGAACAGCTGACTTTGATGGTTTCGTTTCCATCGAAAAAGGGGAAGCGATGCGACACCTGCTGATTATTTCATTCGACGCCTTTTTAAAATGAGTATCTTTTTAAGGCAATGAATGAACTAACAAGTTCACATAAAGTGGATTTTAAAAGGTTTGGGCGGGTGGAGGAGGCTTTGCACGACGCTCCCTATGAAGCTGGTATAGTTTACATGTACGGGAGGTTTTCCGTAAACAGCCACGGGTCTGTGTGAGGTTTGACAAATGCTCCTGCCTGGTGCCATCGTGGAGGTCTGAAGGAGAAGCAGCCGTTTACAATTTGCAGCTTTAATCAGCCAATTAAAAAAAATACAACCTGAAACAAATTGCGGTGGTTGGAAAGGCCGTGCGGTGTCATGAGGTAGTGTTTTATTCCAGACGGCTGCACGGCCTCTCTCAATGCAAGTCCTCCTCCACAGCTCTTTGCTTTTGGTTTAATATTCATGTTATGTGAAAAGCAGCTGAGTCGGCTTCATTAACTAACCATGACTTTGCAGTCTGGAAATGGATTTTTTTTTTTGTTATAATATTTATTATTTTTCAGTGAATAGTTACGCAAAGGCTCAATAGGATCGCAATAATGGGAAAAAAAACTGAAAAAAAAAATCCCAATGATAATTACATAAGTGGAAAAGTATTAAGAAACAATAAGCATTTTCAGTGCGTTTTACTTAATTTTTTTTTTTATCTCGGCTTTAGATTAATTCTTGCATATTTTCTTGCATGATTTTGCAGGTTTTAGGGCCATTTCAGACCATTTCACTTTAACAGTATTGCAGGTCTGGCCTGTTGTCATGATTGACTGCTAACCATTAACAGCTGACTTCATGTCAACAGTCGTTTCCCTGGTAACGTACCGCAGTTACCTTCCTCAGAAATCGAAGAGACGGAGCATTTTGTCTGACCTCATTTTCATGCCAGAAAAAAAAAAACCTCAAGTTTCAGTGCACTGAATGCAAAAGGATGATGTGGTTTCTTTTATGCATAACGCTGGGTATGGTAACAACAGGAAGTTGATGGTCAACTCTTTTAAGTTAACGCAACCTTAAAAAAAAAAAATTAGCACACATTAGACACTTCACTTTATCAAGTGATCGCAATCACCAGCTCTCAAACTATCGGTTTTCTTGACAAGACACAAGAAGGTGGAAGATGTGGCTTTAAAAACAGCTGCTAATCAACTCGCCACACCCTGCTGTCTAAAAATAGACTCGTTACCTGCTAATGTCTCTCACCTTGAACATGGCAGCTTGTGGTTCTCCCAGTTCATAGAAAGGTGGTTTACCGGTGGCCATCTCTATGATGGTGCAGCCCAGAGACCAGATGTCCGCCGGTTTGCCGTATCCCCGAGGACCCTTGTCTATGATTTCAGGAGCCATGTATTGCAATGTGCCTGAAAAACAACACATAAAAAAAACACCAAGAAAACATAAAAAAAATACTGGCACAAAACCCTCGTAGAAAAGCAAACTTCTTTGTAGTGATTAAATGAACAAAATTAACAAATGTCAACATGTTGATGGTGGGCGGATTCTGCAAATAGTGAAGATACCCAGATGAGCTGTCTGCTGCTGCTTCCTGTCTTTATGCAGTGCAAAGCTAACTGGCTGTAGTGATAAGATTTATCCATCCGGACATGAAGGTGGTGTCAGTCTTCACAACTAACTCTTGTGCAGAAAGAAAAAGCTAACTCTGGATTAACTACGTGCAGTTAACACATGTCAATGATTTGTCGAACCTGCCTTCTGTTGCACTTTTGTAAATAATGATCAAATCAGCTTTGCAGATAATCTTTCCTGCAAGTGCGTCTACAAAACCGCTAAAAATAACTTCCGCCTGCATTTCGTGTGTGCAAAGTGCACTTGAATAAATATTCAAGGTACAAAGTGTGCGATAGGTAAACATCTCCTCACCTGCTTGTGAATGGACTGATGTAAATGGCAAAAATAGCTTGAATAAGACCTAATTTTAAGTTACCTCTGCCTCTAGGTGATGACACAATTCCTGCGAGTGACCAATCAGGTTACAGGAGCTTCACCAGGCTTAAGGCCTCATGCCAGCAAAGAGTCTCAGGGTTGCCAGTTAATCACAGCTGAGTCCAAAGTAACAATCTTCAGATCCCCTCTGAAAGGACTCTTTTGTTCTAATAATAGCCCACCGGCTGCTTTTCTTGCTCGAGCACTGAGCTAAAAATGGACAGTGACACATTTATAGCAGGCGTGGGCTTTAAAAAAAAAAAAAAAAAAAAAAAAAAAGGAGTAGCCCAGTTTCCTGAAAGAGCTCCACCGTTCAGGGTAAGTCCCTGTCTGCACCAATCAGCTGACATGACGGGGCCCCAGACCCGCCACGGTCTGACCGCAGCCTGGGGCTGAACCAGGCGTCTGTGAACAGTCAGCTATTCTCAGTGATGTCACCCACTGGCCGAGGACCCGAGACTGCTCTGAAAATAGTGTCAGCCAAAGACACAGCAGCTTCTGTCCGGGGTTTAACTCGACTTCTATTTATGGCCACTACAGAGCAGAGTTTAGTCTGAAGTTGTTTCAGGAAAAGGTTTATTCTGGGGCGTTTCAACAGACTTCTCTCCAGAGCCTGTTCAGATGTTTGTGTTGCATGAGAAGAGGAGACAGTGTCTGAGGCGTACCTGTGAACGTCTCAGTGCAGGGGTTGATCCCAGCCAACCTCTTGGATGTGCCAAAATCGGATATCTTCAGGACGCCGCTGTAGGTGTTGATGAGGACGTTATCGCCCTGCGGAGTGAAAAAAAGAAAAGAAGAAGCCGATGAGAACACATCCACCCGCTGCCATACCTGATGATCACGATGGCTCGGCCCAGTCAAAACAAAGTGATTAACATCCACTAATGACGCTTACATGACCGAGCTGTCAAATGAGGTGGAGGTATAGGGACGGGCTGCTGACCCTAATGAGCGTCTGTGATGGGGACGTTATCAGTGTTGTTTGTTATAACACAGATAAAACAGGTCTTACTTAAGAGAAAGGGATTTCTGTCGGAGCCAATAAGCTCTGGAGAAAACCGCTGAAACGCTGTGGGCAGCTCTAGACAAATTAGACAAATCTAATTTCCTGTTTACCAAAAGTCGTTTTCCGAGTTTGAACGTGCGGTGAGGGATTTACCGCAAACTTTTAAAACAAAAAAAACTCTGCAGGCTATGAATCTTTTTTTTTTTTAATTTTTTTTTTTTACTGTGAAACTTCCTCTCGGTGCCAAAATATAAAAGAATATAAAAACTGCGAGTTACCTTGATGTCTCGGTGTGCGATCTGGTTGTCGTGCAGGTACTTGAGCCCCTCCAGGATCTGCCGCGTGTAGAAGCCGATGGTGGACTCGTTGTTTTTCAGCGGGCCCCACTTGGACCTCAGCAGCGCGGACAGGCTCCCTTGAACACGACGGGACAAAAGCGCAACAGCGATCAATACGACGCTCAATAAATACAGATGAGCAGCAGCGGACCGATTCGGCCTTCACATTCGGAGAGTCGCAGGCGCAGTCTCACCTCCTGGCACCTGCTCCATGAAGATCTTGATGAAGCCGTTCTCGCTGATGGAGCCGAGGTACTGGACGATGTTCTTGTGCTTTAAGTGCTTGTGGAGGGCGATCTCCTCGTGGAGCGGCTGAGAGTACCTGCATCGGAAAAAACAACCACCCGTTTAAAATGCAGAAAAGCTGAACACTTTCACCACCAGGAAGCAGGTCAGATACTGTGTGTAGATGGAGCTGGAAAAAGTACCAATGTAGGATGTTAAAGCACTAAAGGAGGTGAAGCACTGAGGACCTCTGAACTCTAAAAAAAATAAATACAGATAGTATGTTTCTCTTTTTTTAATCTCTCCACAGATTTTTCACAGTTTTGTTCACCTTTGTTGGGATTTGAAGGAGCTGAACTTTTGTTTTCGGTGAAGTTGGTTGCAATCATTCATATGTAAAAAAAAAAAAAAAAAAAAAAAAAAAGAGGAGGGCTTCCTATTTTAATTGAGTACTTATTGACAAATTAAATTTCATTTTAAATTTGTGGATTTTCAGATTTAAGATTGTGGGAGAATATTGCACTTGATATGTATACATATGTGTACATATGTTTTTTTTTTTTTTTTGGCAGAAGTATGTTAATGAGGATGTCATGTCACTGTCTTAAAACGCGTGAACACAGGAATCCAAAACTCGACAACAAAACACTGAACCAGTTAAAGACACGGGAATCCTGATATCTGACCAGAAGAACACGTCCCTCTGAAATATGAAAGAATGCCTGCCAGCAATTTATATTCACATTCAGCTCTCTGCATGAATCACACCTTCGCTCTTTCTCGTCTTCTCCCCGTCTTGAGATTTCAGTCCACTCCTGAATTATTTACCCAGATTCTCCACATTCTTCGCAGCTGAGCGCCCCGCCGACTCGCTGATGTGATTAGCGGAAAGCATCGAGTCTGCGAGAAAGTCTCGTAGTCTTGAGATGAGTAGGTGGAACCGCGAAGGAGACGAGCGTTTTTTTTGTTGTTGAGCGGAGACAGTGATGGAAATAAAAAAAACAAAAAAAAATAAAAAAAAGGCAGAGGGTGGGAGTTTGGCTTCACAGCTCTCCACTAACCAGCCACTCAAACTGAATATCAGAAAGCACCGGGGGACACTGCTGATCTCTCTCAGCGGGACAAAAAGCAGCACTTTTCTGAATGATGCTCGACGGCATTAACGGCTCGGACGCTTGTTGACATGGAGGCTGGGATTCAGTCTGTGTACTGTACGACCAACTGATAATAAATGTCCCAAAGATGGATTCAAATCAAAACTTTATCCACGTCAGTCTGCCGGTTAGACTGTTAAATATTCTGTACATGAATAAGCGGAGCGAGACGAGTGCTTACATCACATGACTTCTTCTGTGGTAACGACAGTGTGAAACTTTGCAGAGTGACAAAAAGAAAAGAAAAAGAGCCCTCTGTCTGACCTGCTGTCTCTCTCTGGTATTTCCTTGATGGCCAGTCGGACCTGGTTGCTGAGGTCCCGGCCCGCGTACACCACACCAAACGTGCCTTTTCCCAGAACCACCCTCTCTCCGTGCTCATCGTACTCGTAGTCGTACTGCGGAGACAAAAGAAACACGCGCAGTCGTTTAAAAGTGATACACGGTACTCAATATTAAGACGTAACGGACATGATCAACGGTAGTAGTATTTAATCACAGATTAATGCAAACCGGATTCTCTGAAATCATCAATCTTATTGCATTTTGCTAATATAATCTAAAATAATATAATAATAAAGAAATCTGGGTTGTTATATAGACAACTTGAATCAATTTTTACATCCTTTAAGAACATCTCAAATCTAAATAGATTAAATCAAATAAAAATAGCTGTATTTTTTGTTTTTAAATTCAATAGATATAACATGTTTTCTTTGTATTGTTACACACAAAAAAAAATTCTTACATGTAATTGTCACCCTTAATAAAGACAAAAAGATGAAAAGTACAATAAAACAGTGATTCCATGTTTGTTTCTTTGTTTATTTACACCTTAAAATCCGTGTTAAGGTAAATCTGAACACATCCAAACCCACTTTATTCTGTGTTTTTTTGTACTGTGTTACTTTTCAATTCATTGCGGGATGAATGTTCTGCTGTTACTGAACCCATTTTGCTGCTGTTTTTCTTTCACCCGTTGCTCAAATCCAACTAATCAGCACTTCTTTTCTATCCATAAAAACCCGATTAGATCAGATCGCCTTAAACCGGTTACAACGACTCCTTGAGGATGAAACTTCAACAAGAGCTGCTCTGTTACAATATACTTTCTTTCTGAACCACGTGACTCATGTTTACAAGGAAGCAGACTCCAGTTTTAAGTTGTGTTGTTGGGAGACAGTTGAGCGTCCCTCCGTTCAGCTAACAGACACGTGTATAAACATCCCTCCGAGAGAAACCTGTTTGACATTTGATCCGTGTCATGCTGAGTCAAAGAGGGCACGGCGGCATTTTGCATAATTAGCTGTTCTTTCTCCTCGGGCTCTGCTGGGAAGACAGGTGAATGCAGCAGCAGGTGTCTGTTCTGCACTGTCAAAGCACACAAAGCAGACGAACCAAATCCAGGCTTTTTCCCAGCAGGTCGCTGCTCATTTCTGAGTGTTTGCAGCTGAGATTTGATCCACTTACTTCCCTTTTTACTGTGCTGAACTGGATTACAAAAACCAAATGGAAAATCTGATAAAAAAATAAAAAATAAATAAAAGAGCAAATAAACGCACTGAAAAATCTGTTGTTCAATAAATAAATCATACATTCTGCATGAAAAACAGTCAGTAACAAAGAACATGTTGAAATATGTTTTTTTTGTCTTTGTTTTTCACCTTCAGCACTTCAATCTTTTTGATGGAGACAGCAAAAGCACATCATGTTTTCTGTGACATTACAGAAGCAGGCAAAGTGCTCTTTAGAAACAGAACAGGATGTTGCGAAACAATGAAAAGCAACAAACGCATACAATTTTTCTTGGTATCAATGCATTAAAAAAAGAGTTAAAATATTCTTGCAGATGTAGATTCAGGAAAAGTTATGTTTATGTATGTATTTCTGCCTCACTTGAGTCGCTCGTGGTAATTACAGGCTTCACAGAGAAGCCTGTGGAGTATAAACATGTTTAAAACCCACACGGACTATTATTTTAGTCCAAGAAATGACAGCTGAGGTTGAAATGTGCCACGAGCCCAAAAAAAACCAAACACAAACAAAACCACTTCAGAAAAACATTCCGATAAAAGCAAAGTTTTGAAGGCTGACAGCGAATGAAAACAGACTTCAGTCGTCTCACCTCTAAGGCATCTGTGTCACAGTCACCTTCCTCGGGACCTTTCCAGGCTTCTTCGGCTATGCTGTTTACCAGATCACAGAATCTGCCGAAGGAAAGTCGGGTCAGGATACAGATAACAGACAGCATGTATGTACACACAGCTTCATGAGGGCAGTTCAAACTGTACAACACGCTCTGTAACTATGAGGACAGTGACAGTTTGTTTGAACTTTCACCACATTCGATTTTAACTTCAAAAATGACGATTTATACGTAATACACATAAAATACAGGAAAGGGGGCGGTAGAGGTAAAAACAACAACAACAACAACAAAAAAGACTAAAATATAAAAAAATAATAACTAAGAGTTGAGAGTTATTGGTGGAAGTATTCATAGAGAATTTGATTTGATGAATTTGATTGGCCAATATTGGCCTATCAGACGTATCTGCAGTAACGCACATGTTTGCGTGAAAACAGAACATAATGCAGAACAAGAGAAGTCCTGCCCCGACTGATGAGTTTTAATTAAAGATTTGACGACATTTAAAAGAACCGCACCAGTTGTTCTGCATGTCGGAGCCTATTTAGGACTTGAAGACGCAAATATTACTGTTGTTGTGAAGTAATGCAGCAGTGGAGCCTTTTAAAAATCTTACGCCACAACAATTTATGTAATGAATGACTTGATGGATTAGACTAGAGTGTGTTGAGTATCAATTTGTTATTGTTCACATAAAAGCAGCTTCATCCGCTGGCTGGGTGGAGCTCAGCTATGTGAATAAATGTTACAGTGTCCGAAAAATACACGAGCCGCTCTTGGACACTTTCATTTCGTCAAAGTGGCTCCCAGAGAAAAAAAAAAAAAAAAAAAAAAGGTGGCGACCCCTGGATTAGACAACATAATCAATTTGTGGTCGATCGTTTAAAACCCGCGCACACATGTTTTTCTTATATTCCTTGATCCAACGGATAACCTCAGTAAATAGAGACATTTTTAAATCATTAAGGTCTAAAATGATTGAAAAGTCCTTTAACGTTTTGTCGGAGGTCCATTTGATACGTATTGGGTTCGAGCGGTGTCGGTGAGCTGCTGTCCTCCTCCAGACGAGGTTACAAACTTGTTTACATGCACACCTCCCACACGAATACATACGTACGGTGACCTTTAGAAGTCTCACCGCACACAAGCTGTGAATTAGCAGGTCGCCCCGTCGCGCTGTCACACGGCACGGCCGCAGGTGTCCGAGCGGCGGCACCACGTGCGCTCGGGCGCGCGCCAATCAAACATACGCAGCGCGGGCGGGATCGGACCGGGTCTCTTCCTCTTTCTATACCGCCTTACATCTACTACTTCTTTCCCTCCTTCTCCCTCTCCCACTTCGTCACTCCTGCTCAAATGAAAGCAGCATCGCAACAACAGACGGCGTGACTCACTGACCGTCACACTCCAGATAATGGAACTGCAAGTGCTCGGGAGGCTCAGATGTGAGAGTCACAAGGCTGAACGCTCGGTGTTTCGTTCAGCGGCGTCGAAAAAGAAACGAGGTGTGCTCGCGGTGACGGGAACGTGGCTGACAAGAGGGCTCGAACCGCTGGAGGAAATGTTGTCCGACACCGATCTTCACGGCCCGAAGTCATCAGGAAACTCACGTTTATTCAGTAGCGAGCAGGTTTTAAGGAATTAAAAAGTCTTCTCGTGAGGAAAGGTTGCGTATTAATCATAGTGTTGAACTTGCACCCAAAAAAAAAAAAAAATATGCAGGTCACTTTGGACAAAAGGAATGAGATGTTGAAATATTAGTACCGCCATCTCCTTTGTAAACACGTTCAAAAGTCGTACTTTAATGGCTTCACCGACAAAATGTACTCGTACTTGATGGATTTTAGGTTGCGAAACACTCCTTCATCTCTTCCTTTTGTTGATAAGGCAGTTATAAATAATTAACAAGTTGTTAATAAATGTATTTGGGTCTGCAGCCATTCTCATTAATGGTTCGTATGCGACTTGTAAAGCTTTTGTTGATGATATATAAACAATTAATAAACCCATTGCTTCCAATTTACAGACCCTCTATATAAAGCGTGCCTTGTCGCAAAGTGGTACAACATGAGGTCTTAATTAACTGCAGTTACAGTTTAAATAATGTAATGTAATGTAACACTCATTCAGAAAAACAGCAATACTGTGAAAGTCAAACTCAATGCCATCAGCCTCAGTGAACTTTGTTAGCACGTTAGCATGCGGTCAGCATGATTATTCATGAATCAGCAAGTTTAATAACCATATAAGACACATTTAAATCCTTTTTTTTTTTTTCCAGACATCATGCTGAGATGAACAAATCCGTGCCCTGATTTCAAGCTAATTTGGGGCTAATAAATGTTAAAAAAAAAAGGAATATTGATTGAGAATCATTTGAGAGGGCGGTCCTGCAACTGCGATCACATTAATGGGGTGTTTAATATGTTACCCGGCTCCTAAAAATCTCAAGACATTCATCACACAACAGGTGCAACGAGAGAAACAGGACAAGACGGACCGACCTTTTGCAGTGCATCTCGGTACAGAAGTAGATCTGGAAGTCCTCGGCATTGTGAAGGACGTAGAGAAAGGCACTGCGTTCGTCAAACTTGGAGATGCTGAGGAGAAACCGTGCAAAAGTTAGTTGTGTGGTAACATCGTGACCCGGAACGCATCGAGCCTTTCACCGGACTCACGCGACACGCGCGGGACGTGCGCGCGTGTCGTAACCGCGACGCGTCTCATCTACAGAACAAAATCGGCATCTGACACAAACGCAAGAGTTGTTTTGCCAAACCGTCAAATTCGCATGATGCTGCTGAATTTGGGCACAAAAGCTGGAACGGCGGGATGAGCGAGCGCTCGTCCGTGGGCGCCACCGAGGCCGCAGCCGCCGAGCCACACAAACGGTGTGCCGTGTGTGTGTGGTCGTATTGGAGCTGGAAGAGATGCCATTGTGTCCCGCTGACTGTCTGCAGGCTGAGTGGGCACAGAGAAAGAGTCGTTCCCTAGCAACATGCGAGCGCAGCCCTTCGCTTCTCTCCGGTCTGACACTGAATTCCTTTGAGGACCGTGGAAAAATAGGCTCAGAGCAAGACATCGTGAAAGCAAGAAATCATTGCGTTTGTTTAACTCACACTCTTATGTTTGATGTCTTTAATGTCGCAAAGGAAGGTCTTTAAAATCTAATTTTGTATGCATTTCAAACATAATACATATATTTCTGGTACATATGTATATCTTAAGAATAATGTGCGGATGTATTTAGGATGTTTTTATTCTTGGTTAGACTTTTTCGTTTTTTTTATCATTTGGATATTTTACTCCTCTTGTGGTGTAATCCAGCAGTAGAAACAAGACACTGGGAGTGAAATTAGGGTATGACAAGCAGCATAGGTCTCTAGCCAATCACAAACCAGGGATTTAGAGTTCAAGGTTTGCTTCTGAAAGGCATAGTTTGACATTTTGGAAAAATGTTCTTCGTAGCCTGGAGGTTGGAGCGCCGCAGTGATTCCTTAGAGTCAGAGCTGACTGCCAGACAAGGTCATGGTCACAAAAAGACTCCGGGAGATCTCCCCCTTCCTTTGCTTTCTATTCCTCTATATTATTCTCATGACATGTAATATTAAAACGTGCATTTGGGTCACTCATTTATTTGTTCACAATCAGCACCACTATCATTGTGGACACTACATTGTAAAAAATAATGCCGTATTAATGAAATAGAAGTGGCCACTGCCTTAAAATCTGAACTGAACTGGCACAGAATGATCTATAACACTTGTTATAACAATAATAATAATAATGTTAATCATAATAAATTTAAAAAAAACTTCAGTCAATAAATTACACAACCAAGAGCTGCCAGTTAAGCTCGACTTTCTGCTTGTTTGTTTTTAAGAAAGTAGTTTCACATGCTATGCACTATGCTGACAAAGCATTTTATCCATTGCTGAAATGTTACATGTCACTGATCCTGGTTTTACTTTGACCAATCACAGATCACAGATCAAACCAGGAGCAGAATTATACAGAAACACGACCATGTTCCAGACGGAAACTCACTGTGTTGCTTTTCACACAGCTTTTTAAAAAAGACTGTAGACTTGAAAAGACTTGAGACATATGACTCTTCCTCGGTCTAAGAAGACTTGAGACTTGTATTAGTTTTGCATTGAAGGCGGCTGACGCTCACCTGACGCCTCGTACAGACGTGGCGCTGAAGTTCCACTCGTGGAACCCCTTGTTCTGCAAGACAGACACGAAAACAAAACAAACAAACAACATTATCATTACAAGTTAAATCAATGTGTCGCATTATGGCGTTGGCAGCAAAATAAGGAAAAACAAAATGGTTTTATAACACAATATTTAAATACTTGTTTTTGTAGCGTATGTAGAGCGTTTCCTCGGATCAATTACTGATGATTTTATTTATATACCATGCAGGTAAGCAATACTGTGCTACAACATGAGAAAATATACAGATGTAAAGAACTTCATTAGTTTATGAATCACAACATCTAATTAAAGGTGACAAACACAGAAAAGGTGAAATCATCACAACCCATCTTTTAATATCTGTAATACGTGATAAACATCTTTAGTTTAAACACCATCTAGTTTAACCATTACGATAATGTAAAGCATCAGTGCTGTTGCTATGACGACTTGCAGCACGGTATAGAGGACTGATTAAACGCTCTGAAACCAGCTCAAACCATGTGTGAGTGTAGAAATGTGTGATTTTTTTTTTTTTAATGATTTAATGTCCATCAGCTGATCAGAGACAAGTGTTTTTTTCTTCTCTGTGGCTACGATATGATTTCCATCATCTCCACATCCACCTTTTCGTCCTACTGAAAGACGTCACCAAACAGTTTCACGTGTATCTTAGCAACATTTTACACCAAAACACTCTGACTCAACACATTTAGCTGTCAGTTTGTTCACTCAAAATAGTGACCAAACCCAACCCAAGCATGGAGGTTATTATCTTTATACTTACCTAAAGGCATTAAGGATCTTCTTCGAGGAATATCAAGTATTATCTAAACAAAAGTGTTGAATTTTAAAGGTCATAGATGGAGCATATACTGTAAATAATGACACCCACCTTGTCATCAGGAGCAACATGCCAGATAGACACCGTGTTGTCATCCACGTCTTTGTTTATGGACAAATATGAAGGCTGGTACACTTTAGTGGGCTCCAATATCAACACCTGCAGAAGGGATACATGAACAGTATTTTTAACAGTGAAAACAGTGAAAGTTTTGTGGCCTTTGCCTTTTTGTTTGCACATATTGAATCTCGGCTGTTTTATCTGTGGCCTTGGCCGGAGTCACTTACAGGGAATCGGACTGAGGAGACGTCTTTTTTGGTCGCCTCCACCAGGAAATCCATCCAGAAGTCCACCAGCTCCTGTTTGGGCGCTGGCTGCTCCGTGCAGGGCTTTTTGAAGTGCTGGTAAATCAGAATGGTCTCCACCAGCGAGCGCAGATACCTGAAACCGACCAGAGGTACAAAAACAAGGAAGAACAACCCTTTAAGAAAGTCGCAAAGAAAATATTTATTCAACCACTTCTCGCCAGATGGAAGATGATCTGCATTCATATTCTACAGATTTAAAGCCACGAGCTCAGTTCGAGAAAGATCAACAAAAACAAACAACAGCATTTCAATTGTGTTTCCATGCTGGGAGACATTTTGCTCTGTGACATTAATGGAAATTTGATGAGTTTTCACAGCACTAACACAAATAAATAACAGCATGGTTTTATGCACTGAAAAAAAAAAAAAAAAAAAAAAATCCCCCCTCAACATGTTGTAGTTCTGATACAGTCTCAGAAAATGTTAGTGAAAAGTCTGAAATTATGTCCTGCAGACATCTGTTTCTCCACCATGAGAGGATTATGTGAGAATTTGAATGTGCTGCTCACATTAAAATGTTAAAAGGATAATGTTCAGTAGTTGAGTGAGTGGATTACTGACAATATTTCTTTATGTTTAGTCACCTATACTAACTTCTGAACCATTTTAATGTAAAGGAAAAAAAGTCAAATTAGACACTTCACTGCTGTATTTCCTGTTGTGGAGAAGCATTTCTTTCATTTTCCCTCCACAGAACCAATTATTTGTATTGTTACACATTAAACACTCCACAAGATGTCACAACACTAAGCTGGTATATCCGTCGCGATCCGTGTAAAGATAGAAGTGCTGTTCAAATGAGCAAAGAGATTTTGATATTTTCTGTTCTCCAATAAGAAATACACCAAATGTGGCCACACACTATGGCCACAGATGGCCGCTGTGGTTTTTGAGGGAAAGCAGAGCACGCTTCAGATCCCAACGACACACGAGCAGTTGGTGATGGAGGTGGAGAAAACATCTTTTTGGGGTTGTTTTTTTTTCGGCGTGCCAGTCGGAAGAAAGTCTCACCAGATGGGGGCTTTGAGTTTGAAGAGTTTCTCGGAGGCCTGGATGACCCGGGTGTTGTCGCAGGCCAGGATGCTGGCGCCCAAGAAAAAGCCCACATCCCAGTAACTCTGCAGCTTGTCCAGGCTGCCTTTCTTACCCAGCAGGCTGCTCAGCTTCACTCCTAGAAAACAACGCAGCAGGTACGTGAAAGTATTGTCTTTTATTGTCTGCCACAACAACAAGATAGCTGAGGAAAGATTACAGCACGAAAGAAGAAGCTCATATTCTCCTTGAATGTGTCACAACTTGCAGCCCACAGCAGGTTTTTATTTGGGTTGTTTTGCAGCCGAGCTGCTAGGGTAAGCTGCCACTACATGTTTTTGCACAGCCTGCTGCAGAAACCTGCCATTTGGAGAGGCAGTGGGGGTCGTAGGGATAAGCTCGGGGGTAAGCGGTGGTACAGAGGGACGGAGGGTGGGGTTAATTTTGGGAGCTGCAGGCCAATTCCCAGGACTGCCCTTTCTTTTTCTCACATTCCTGAGCTGCTCTGAGCCTCAGATTTCAGAGAATCAACAAAAAAGAATTGGAGCAAAGGCTTAGTTACATGATTGCCTGACAAAAACAAAAAGGGAAAGACTACTATAAATTATTACATTTTACTATATTACAGCAGCTAGAATAATAACATCACAACTACGATGTTAAAAAAAATATGAAAAGAGGTCCCCCTTTGCTCTACGGAGTTTCAAAGCTTCTTTCAGCTGATTGTTTTGGTTTGGTTATTGCTTTGGTTCGATAGTACTCTCGCTACACTCAGCTTGCAGGCTGCTGTTTTCCACCAACGAGCTCCAACAGCAAAACTGGATGCTACCTGCTCAGCACCAAATGTCAGACAGACACAGTTAGCAGCTGAAGTGACAGATATTTCCCTCCTAACGCGTTGGAGACCAAAACAGAGCCAAAAGAAAAGTGAATGCTCTACTTTTTGTTGTTGTTAAGTTGTTGTTAAGAGACATATTGTCACAGCTGATATGTTGAGCATATTAGACAAACTGTTGCTAACGTTTACAACAAGAACAGACACAAAACAACATTACCTCATATTTGAAGTTGTTTCTTGCTAGAATGAATGACGTCTCATTTTCACCCTCTTTTCTGGTCTCTATCAACTCTGAAACATGTCTTGTTCTTTTGCTGTTAAATGGTTTAATGCTGAGCTTGCAGTTAAGTGGATTTGCCACTAAAGGTTTTTCACAGAAAACAGCTGCTGCTTCTGCTGGAAATGGGGTTGATGTAAGACCAAGTTGCAGCTTGTGACACCAAAACAACGAGCTGAAAGAGGCCAAAACGCTGTCTGGACCTGATGTGAACTGCAGAGACAGGTGATAAATATCTCTGGGCGACACCTCTCAAGTTACACAAAAGTATTGACTTCTACGTATAGATGGTAATAATCCTGTAAAGTACAAGCTACTCTTTGGTAAACAAATTAAATCATAAAGGGCTACTGCACAGGAAGGCGAGATTAGAGTGTAACTGCTGAGTGGTTAGTCAGCAGGCTGAATGTCATAAATGAGAAGCAGCATATTTGGGTCAGAGACGTACAAATATCAAAATCTGGTGTCCACTCACCCACTTTGCGGAGCTCGAAAGACGTGTCAAACTGGTGTCCAGCTGCCAGCAGTAGAACAGCGTAGTTGATACCAGAGTGTAGTGTTGGCTCTGACTCGAACCCCTTTTTAAACCTGAGAGAACAAGAGAGAGAGAGAGAGAAAAAAAAAAAGAAAAAAGAAATTACTCCAATAAACACTTTTCTTCCAAGAAATGCGTCATTCCGGGCATCTCCGAGATAACGAATGGCTTCGCAGGGCTCCCCCGGCTTTTCTAAGACACTTCAAGATAGAAAAAAAAACAATTACAGCCATATTGAGTTGGGGCCACAGAACGGCAAACAGCAACTGTGAGTACCCTCCCCACCCCCCCACAAAACAAGAAATTTCATTTCTTTAATGAGCAATCTGCACTGCTGACGGAGGGGGAGGGGGGTGGGTGGGTGGGTGGTGTGAACGTTATTAGAGCCCGGTGCCAAGTTATGACAGGGAACTGAAAATAACAGTCAGATGGGAGCTTGATTAACAAAGCAGCATATTCAGCTGACAAAAGATATGAGGTCTTAAAAAGTGACTGCCAGATGATGACAATCAGCAGCCTCGTGTTATTATTAAAGTCTGGCCCCCTGTGTGCTAACATGACAACGATTAGGACATGACAAAGTGGAGTTACACCTCCCCTTTATGTTTACAACCACTTTCGACATTTGTAGCCAGCAGTCTGACATTTCTTCAAATGCCAAGAAGTTGGAGAGACCCACCATGTGCATCTCACAATGAGCTGACTCGTCACCATCACGCTGGGTTTGTGGTGTTTTGGTTGCATACTCAAGCTGTGACGATCCAGCTCTATCGCTGCCCAGAGATCTCTGCCAGGTTAAATCTGAACTAAATTTACAATCATGCTTTCAAAAAATGGCCTAAAAGACGTTGATAACAAAAATCGATTCGTTTCAACATGAAGAAAATATGCCACGCTCCCATTTTAGGTTTTTGCAGTTGCTTTTTAAAAAATTTTTTTTTTTTTAATCTCTGGTGATTGCAGCAACACCAATGACAAGTTTTTACTGACACTGACGTCTCTATTAGAGTCCGGAGATGAACGCTTATAATGAAGACATAATAAGAGCACATATTAAATCTCCTAATGAATGGAAAAAAATACGAGGAAGAAGAAATAAACACTGATCTTCATGATATTTGGCAGGAAACTCCAATTTCTTTTGGATATTGTTTCTGGATGGAATTGATAAACTATCCTCTCTAATATGTCTCTTGGTCGACGTTAGAAATTTTCCGCCATTTAATATCTGTTCTGAAACATAGATTGGAAGCTGGGACATTTTGAGACATGACAGAATATCATTTGAGAAAATTGTCCAATAAATTAAAAAAAAAAAAAAGGCCAAACTGGAATACAGAAATATATTTTCAGTCACTTAAGCTAGCTTTAAAGTTATACTCTTCTCTTAAATTTGTCAAAACAATATGTGATTTGAGTCTGATAAAGTTACAACAGACTGACTACAACCTTAACCTAAAATATTTAGAGGCTCACAACCCTCTGGTCACTGGTTGAGAGAAGTGATAAAGCATCTTTAAATAGACGTTTTGTGGTTCCCCTGAAATATTTCAGAAGTTAGTTCACTGTTCTGAATAATCCTAAAAATAGTTTGGACACTGTGTGAACTGAAATATAAACTACAATTATATTTCATTAAATCAGAAGGGTGGGATTTGAATAGTTCTTTTTAATTTTTTTTTATTTAATCCAAATAAAACTTGATTGGCAGTATAAACCACACAAATATTACCATGTCACCACTTCTTCATGTTCCCACCACTGCCGACACAGCAGGCAGAACCGATGCAGAAATGAACCTGCCATTGACCTTCAGCATCTCGATCTATTGTCACTGCTAATGTCATTTTAAATCTTCATTCATTTTGGTATTGTAATCTCATTTGGTCTTAATAGACAGGATTAGATCCTCCTCATATTATTCTCGTATTGTTTTTCTTTAAGGTGTGACAAGTCGTGCAAATGCCATTTTGCATACCACGGCTGTAAATCAGCTGTAATTTGCTGACGTGTAGCCTGTAATCATTGCAGCCCGTGTCCTTGAATGAGACTTCTCATTGCTAACAATGACTTTCACCATCAGCTGTTACGTAATCCTGTACTGATGGCACCATTCATGGGAAACTCTTAATGTTATGGTTGCAGCAATGCAGTGAGTCAGCTTATCCATCATTTCTTCTAACAATATTTACAGGTGACTTGGCGCCTGGAGCGGCCAGCTGTTTGCCGGAGCAGAAATTTCAGGTGCACAGCGACATCCTGCCCGGCTCTCTCACCAGAGCGTGCCGCTGTCTCTGCTCTGTGTGTTGGTGAAGTGGGACTCCAGGAACGTGTCCTTGTAGATGCGTCCCACCAGGCAGTAGATGTCCGATGCCACCTGCTCCTCGCCCTCCACCAGGGGCAGCATGATGTCCAGGGCTTTCTGTCGGTCGCCCGGCAGGTTCCTCCTACACAACAACACACAAGAGGAAACACAGAAAGCGACGAGTCAGAAAGGAATTAAACTTTTGACATTTTGTGACTGTTGCGAGACATTTAGACATTAATCGGCTCTGAGCATCTGTTCAAACGTAAGCAGACAAAAATTACATCCGGAGTTCCCCAAGGCTCCATTCTGGGGCCTCCTATCTTCTTTTTAGTGACTCAGATTATGGAAAACAACAAATATGTTACCACAACTATTCAGATGACACACAAATCTGACTAACCATATCACCAGGGGACGATAATCCCATATAATGTCTGAGTAAGTGCGCTGAACAAGTCAGCGATCAGTGTGACAAAAAAAGATAAAACTAAAGTGACTGTTTATGGAAAAAAGGAAGAAGGATTTAAAAGGCTGATTTGGAAAGACAATTAAATACATACAAAATGATTCATGTTTGTCATGTTTCTTTGTAAAATCAGCGGAGCTCCCCAATAAGTGATTTTTGTTGGATAAATTTCATTCATAAAACAAAATAAAATTGTCTTGCGTAATAAAATTGCATGTTAATGTACAGTATTTCTAATTTTAAATGTTGCATGATGACCAAACGAATACAATTTGTAGAATAATTTAAACAGTTTACAATGTTATAATTACAATAACCGCTGATTTGAACACACTGAATTAAAATGAGCATCACCAGCATCATGTGGAGGTCGTGTGTGAGCACAGACTTGTGTGTGTGTTTGTGTCTGTTTCTAGGGAAAAGCTGCACAGCTATTGTTGTGGGACAGCGATGCCAGGAACAGAGGAGGCTATTAGGAGCTTGACTTCAATTACAGAGGTTACCGGGTTCATTCACAGAACCACCACTTTTATTTGGCGCTGTGAGGCTTCAAACTGTGCTGCAGGCGATCATTCATTCAGGTCGGACAGCATTTTTTTTTAAACTAATGTGAGGAAATAATTTGAGGTTCTATAATGAGTAACACATCAGAAAATAACCAAGAGAGGGAAAAAAAAAAGGGACTTTGTATTAGGAAAGGAACAGCAACCTTTTCAGGTGCTAATTACTTAAATTCTATGAATGTCTGTCTATGAAAGCTTTTACGTTTCATATTCACTCGGTGTCAAGAGAAGACACCTTTAATGCTTCGGCTTCATTAGAAAAAAGAATAGAAAAATAAAACCGCAATGGATGGGTAGGATGAGTAATCAGGCTCGGACAATAAACTATCAAATGAGGACAGTTAATTTAAATGCAATTTTATTATTATTTTTGAGAAGAAATAAATCATCGGACTCACGCGTATAATAATAATTGTAAATTTACTGTTTATTATTAGGTACATGTAATTTTGATGCAACAGCCCCGCAGTAAATCCGACCTTAATGTTCAAAAGGAGTCCGTCTCCAAAGAAATACGACCTCATATTCCTTTTCTGAAAGCAGCTTAATCCGACAAACGGTTAAGTTTTGAAGTCACGGCACCTCTCTTGGTCATCTAAGTAACAACAATCTGATGTCTCAGAGAAGTGACGCAGTTAAAACGATGCGAATATAAAGAGTTTTCCTTGCCGGGAGGAGGTGTGTTGGGTTCATGGTTCGACACAACAGCGAACCTCTGTGCAGTTTCCAGCCAATGGACAGTGTTTAAAAAAAAAAAAAAAACGTGTTTACTGTTGCCATGACAGCGAAGGTCGGGGAGTTTAAGGAAGTCGTAACTTTGCTGCACGACATGGTTCAAGCCATAATTTTGGCCAAAACCGTTCTCTTTTCAGCACCTCAACCAAGAGTTGGTTCAGCAACAACGAGGGTAGGAAGAGGTGACCTTTACGGCCGTATGGGGGTGGGAGACTTATTATTTTTGTTTTTTTTAAATCAAGTATATGGTCATTTGTTGGAACCACCATCTTAAAAACCGAACCAAGTCGTCCTGCTTGAAGCAAACCAAACCTTAACCGCAATATTGTGAAATCATAAGAGAGGTATTTGTCAACAGATATTGGTGACGGTTTAGTAATCGCACAAACAAATGATGCCGTCAATAAAGACGTGAGATCAGAAAACACCCTGTTGTGGAGAGGACGGACAAACTTTAAAAAAGTATTTCGCCATTGAATGTGGAGGAATTGTTGCACGAATGTTTTGAAAATGACTTCTAACCAATAAAAAATAGGATCGACATACAATATATTAATCTGTAATCATACATAAATTCAATGTTACATCTCAAGAAACTTGCCTTTATATAACATACTGAGTATTAATGTCAACAAACTCAGGTCAGTGAGAGCTTCAGGAAAATCACTTTGCTCATTATTATGTAAATGTCTTCATTTTTTTTGTTGTCAGAACATGTTCTCTGTTGGGTGAGTTTTTATTTCAAGGTAAGACATTCGAGTCACACTCGGTTCTTCCAGTTACAGATTGTACTGAAGAAAGACCTCAGAAAGAGATGAGAGGCGCTGTCGTGCAAAGTTGCACGTCACACGGACACAATGTGTGAAAAGAAAAAAAATCCTGATCAATGTAACGTGGCTCCTCTCCAGGGCATGAAGGTTAAATAAAACATATGAGCTGACAACTATTACCATGGAGACTGTCCAGAGGGACGAGCACTCGGGAAGACGAGACCCGCTCCCTCCTCATTGCATTTCCCTCCTTCTTCTCTCCAGAGTGCTGATGGGTATTTGGATAGAAGAGGTTCTTTCTCCCGTCACGGTTCTCGGATGCGAGACCTTTGCGACGCGACGCCCCCCTCCTCCCCCCTCCCCCCCCTCCCCCGAAGCCACTTCAGATTCATTTAGAGGCAGAGCGCCATCTTCATATCGATGATTAGGCATTTATTAACATTAAAATATCTGTAATCTCAGCATGCTGCTGAGTCATAATTCAAGGTAATGATTTATACAACTCCACTTCAAGTTTGGAATTCATTCAGTCTCACACTCGAAACCGATTTTCTGACGTTCAGCCAATACAGACGGCAACTAACCTTTGACAGCTGTGGATTTTTTTAACGGCAGTTATAATAGCAGTCATTTTGTATTCAAGCTTTGAATCTGTCTCTTCACGGGTTAAAGAAATGATCAGAGTAATTATAAATATATTAGTTAACGCCATTCATTTTTACTTGACTTTTTTTCCAGGAGGGTTAAAGATGGACAGAAGCTCCAGTGAGGACAATGTTTACAGTTCTGCCGTATAATTGACTAAATAGTTTCATATTATAAACATTATTCTACAAAAGAAGAACTTTTACTTTTGGTTCTTTTGTATATATTCACGTTAATACTTGTACTTTTAATTCCATAACATTTTGAACGCAACGCTTTGCATTTACTTTACTGAAGTGAGACATCTGAATACTCTCCCATCACCGACCAAATTAACTTTGGTCTCAAGCACTCCAACAGGTTTTTTTTTTTCTCCCCGACGATACCAAATCAGACAACGCGGCTCCACCACCCAATGACAGAGATCTCCTCTAACAGCTCTTGTGGTTACAGTGACTCATCCTGCTTAGCTGAATCCATAAACTGAAAACACTCGCCCTCCTATAGCTGCGACTCCGCTCATGTCGTCCTCTTCTGAAGCCGAGGGACCGCCTTTTTGCCATTAATACATATTGCATGAATTTGTCTCGTAAAACGTGTCATTACGCCGGCTTGATCTCGCAAACACAATATCCCAATCGAGGGAATGGTCCTGATAGTAGCAGAGAGCACCCGGGCGTCCTGGCGCCCCGCAGAAACATTTTCCATTTGCTGCCAAATTAAAGAATAGTGCGCTTTTATTGCTGTTTGAAGCGGTCGCGCCGTGAAAACCGCAGGAAGTTTACAAGAACAGCAGCTGGTGAGAAACAGGCAGCCAAAACCTCCCGTGTCGTACATCCGTCTGCTTCAGCATCGTAGCAACACACTTACTAACAATATCGCTGCGTTTTTTTTTTTTTTTTTTTTTTTTTTTTTTATAAAAGGAAATTCTGCCTCTTGTTGCTGCACTTAAAGCTCCTACCTGAGCTAATACTGACAATATGAGAACGATTTAAGACTTCACTGCAGCTCTGTTAACAGAAGATAAACTGTGTAAATGATAACTTCCTCATGTAAACTACTGAAACCAATATCTAATCGGAGCATAATGAAAGTCATTACTTCTGTATCAAGAGACCCTGGCGTGTGTAATCGCCTTTCTAAAGCAGGCACTTAAATGGAAACGACTATTGTCCTTCCCTTGAACAGTAGTCTGCTGTCCTGTAGTGTAGCAGAGCTCAACACCTGGTCAGGCCAGTTTCAGTGAAAGTTATTATTTAGTAACACAAAATCATCGGGAAGCATCATTGCTATGGTTCAATAATACTCTTGTATACAGATTTTAGATTTTGCTATCTTGGTTTACTGTTCATACGTAAAAAAAACAAAACCTAAAACGTTATTTAACCCTTCGAGGGTTGATTTGTATGCAGCAGCTCACAGCCCTGGTTAACAAATACACACACGAGTTCATAAAGCAGAAACAAATAAAGATTATAAAACATGATTCATTTCGGTAATAAATGCACGGATAAATAAATGTCAATATTGACAAATATACAAAAAAATAAAATAAAAAAGACACCATAGAAGTACTGCAGAAGTACAAGGTAATCTGGGCTCTAAGTCGCATCAAGGGACACAAAATATATATATATTTTTTTATCACAAGTCAGTTGAGTCAAACTGAATATATGCATGTTTGTGCGGATGAGCTCACAAAATGCAGGTTTGGGCGGTAGTTGGTGTCACTGAAGCCTCTTTTCCACGACCGATACTGACTCATTTTTTTTTTTTTCCAATTGGGCTAAAGTTGTGGATAAAACCTGGAACAATGCTCGGTGTGACCTCCATCGAGGCTCCGAGGGAGCTGAGCCGATGCACAAAAAAAAAAGAAAAAAAAAAAGAAGAAGCGTAGGTGAAAAGCGTGCAGACCGTGGACAGGTACCAGCAGTGTACCACCGATGCTCTCCATCTTACCGATTCAGTGCAAAGGCGTAGTGGAACTTCACGTGCGGATGAGCCACGGGGTCGAAGGTCGGAAGCTTCTCCAGCGTCTCCACCAGCTTCACGATGGACTCGTAATCCTGGACGACAGAGTAAAGAACACGCTGATGAAGCTGCCGCTGCGCTTTTTCACGCGTCTCCGCACGAGACGGCCTCCAAACGCAGCCTCCATCTCATCACGGTGCGGAGCTGCCGTGTGGAGGCCGGCGGGACAGTTTCTGATCTGCCTCCATTCATTCACTCTCAACACCGAAAGCACTTCAATAATTGAGAGGCCTCTTCATCCCATATTTTGGTTTCTTATACTTGTCGCTGCACCTAAAAGCCTGCTGAATAATTCACGACGTCCTCATCGCTTGTTGTTCTGCTGAATGATTCATGAGGCTGCGTGCCGCCCGCGGTGAGCGGGAGCATCTGGACGGTGAGCGGCATCGCGGCGCCGACGACCGAACAGCGGAAAAGAGCGGCAGATTTAAGACGAGCGGACCAAAAGCTTTTTCGCCTGCAGCTCTCCGCGGGCGGTCTGCGGCGGCGCGAAGCGGGGAGCGACGCCGACGGATGGATGCCAAGGCAGCGACCTCCCTCTCTGACTCAGTACAGTAGGTTTGTACAGCAGCTTCCTCTTTGTTTTCTGTCATAAACAAGAAATAGTTTTTTTTTAAATTATCCTCATGTAGACGTCACGTGTTGCATTTCAGAGGTTTGAGTTACAACCCGCACGCACACTTGTCAGCTCATTTCGGTCAATGCAGGCAAAATGCTACTCGTACGACTTTCTACCAAACGTTCAAATGTCATCACGGAAAATGCAGTAAAGTAAAAGGGTAAAAAAAATACTTGAGTACCCAAATGGGTAACCATCAATGCACCAGCTGATCTAACTGCTGACACTTATTTTTTTCCATTTTTACTTGTTTTCTTTTGGCCTCATGTTCAATCTCACACAATTCATTTTTGACATATATGATATTGCTATTAACCAAATAATGAATGTAAATTTTGTTACAGTTCAATTACTTTATTAAACTTCCTCAAACTGAGGGGTTTTGAACACCACTTGTCTTTACTACAACCTTTCTGGTTTAACTATCCACAGGAAGTACAATGAATTTGACGAATGACAGCGATACGTTGACGTTCAGAGCGCCGACACCCAGCAGCGGTACCTGGATGTCCCGGTACGTCAGCAGCAGGTTGATGACGACGTCGACTGAAAGGCACTCCACGTTGTCCAGCCGCTGCTGGATGCGGCTCAGCTCGGCGGCCAGCTCCATGCCGGTGTACAGCTCCCGAGCTTTACGGATCTCGTTCAGGATCGTCTCGCGGAAATACTGGCTGGAGGACAAAAAAAAAGAAAACACACGCATAGAAGAGGCAGCTTGAAAGTATACGTTATAGCAATTTACCTATAACGGCAGCTTTATCGAAAGTAAACAGCATTTATACACGCATGTAATTAACAGCTGACAAAATAAAATGTTTTCAGTAGTTTAAGTTTAATTCTAACATGACTGGAGCTGATTCATTTTCTGCCTTCTCCCATTGTTTTACATCATTTCAGATGATTCTCCAGTGAGACATGAGCCATTTCCTTCTTAAATGAGTTTTCAAAGGAAATGTTTTTAATTAAATATCGCTACGCACTTCCAGTAAAATAGGGACTCAAACTTAATTTTCAATTCTATTTTTAAAAGCGATTACCCTCACGACGAAAGGTAGGTCCTTTTACGCTAGTCTGCCTAGAAAAGCATAAAGTTGTCACTGAATGTCTGTTTCGATTCATAATTTTGTTAATTTATTCTATTTTCGGACAGTATGTGATTTAAATCAATTGATTTTGTTCTTATTTATTATTATTGTTTTCATATTCAGTCAACACTTTTTTGGGGGGAAAAGATGCTGATGCTGATGATAATCAGTACAAACTCTATTTTTGTAAAGAAGATCTGTTTCTTGTCGGCCGACAAAAATTAATTTGACTTACGTACCGGGTTTTATATCAGTATTGCCAGTCTTCCCTCTCTTTTGTATTGAACAAGGTTAAAGCCTCAACAAATATATGTGAGTGGGTGGTGAAGGGGGGGGGGGTGTCAAATGACCATCATCCACCCAAAATCATTACACACTATTACAAAATGAACACCTCACAGCAGCGATCTCCTGCTACTTTAACAGAACACATTTCCTGGGTAATCTATTATAAATCCTGGCCTTCACACAGCGAACAGAACGTATTTTCCTTAAGGTACCATATAACTTGATGTATCTCGGTCTCCAGAAGACAAAGCAATCATGCAAGCGCCCGTTTTTCTTCTCCGCCTGTAAAACCTGAGTCACTATTCCTGGAGCCGAGCGCTGACTGGCTGCCGCATCGCCTGTTGGCAGGAGAGCCTCAAACATTACCCCAGCAACCGAGGCAGAGCTAGTGCTTTTTACATTTTTTATTTATTTATTTCAAATCACCACGCGAGTCAAAGGTAAAGGGATGCACACATGAAAATAATTACAGAAATTATAAATAGGACGAGTGGGATAATAGAACTGTTTAAAAGCCTGTTCACTGAAAACTGTCCCAGTGCTGCTCAAACATGTACACCTGCACGCTACGCAGGAACTTCCTCATCTGTGATGTACCTCATTTATGTCAAGTCACCTCAGTTTGCGTTCATACAATAAAACGAACAGTCGAACATTGTTTTCCCACAATGACTTTTTGGGTATTTCACGGCCCTGTACGAATAACTTCCTGTAACATATTTTTATTTTGCTTCCTTATTCTCAAACACAATGCCTTGTTGCGTTTCCTTTAACAGTTACAGAAGGCGGCCGAGTGTAAAACCTTTTTAACATTTTCATTAGGCCTTCAGTGCAGCGCTAACAAAAATGCAGGAAGTATAAAGTTCAAATTTGAGGCATTTTGAGGAATTTTTGCCATTAGTTTTACTGTAGAAGAATTATTTGCAATAGAAATATATTATTTTAGTGAAAACATAAGGTAAAATTTCAGAATAAAACTAAACAGCGCAGCTAAAGTAAAGCTGGCCTGAGCTAAAGATGAAGCTAACTTGCAAATTTTGCGACAGTAAGCAACAGTGGAAATTGAACTGGGCTCAAATCAACTTGTCGATTATTTATTGATTTTAATATACTTTAAATGTTAATATTACGCAGATACTATACCAGAGATACAGAACACACAGTAACCTATTAGAAGTAGTTTTTTTTTTTGGTGAAGATTATCCAAAAGCATAGTGCAGTATGTGTGCATTTTTTTTGGGGGGGGGTTCACAATGCTCACCAGTATCACTAGGATGCGGGCAATTAAGCTTTACACAATTCAAATGTCAAATATAGGTGATGAAAAAATATACAAATAAGCAAAATACATTCAGAGTGACAAATATAAACAGCATGAAAATGCTAATTCGAATAAAACGGCCGTTTGTTTGCTGACCCGGTCTACTTACTGGGAGTTGGCCTGCGACACTTTGAGCAGCTGGATGAAGCGGTCCAGCAGCGGCATGCAGATGGGCCCCAGCAGCATCTCGAAGCTGGGCTGCATCAGCTCCGTCAGACCCTTCATCAGACTGCTCTCGCAGCAGTACACCTTGTTGTGGGGCGTCACCATGTACGGGATGAAGGTGTAGTTCGCCGAGCACGTCTGGCAACACGAGACACGCAGTTTGGGACGTGAGCACATTTAAATGTCAGCGGAAGGAAGGAAAAGAGGCATCAGCGACGTCACAGGCGAAACGGGGTGGTATCATTCGGAAAATAGCCCCCCGAAAATACCTTTCGCCTCGTTTTGAAAGATCTGCGAATGTCGTCTTGAACGAAAAACAATTCAGTACGACACATCTGGACATGGTGCATTTAGGAGTAGCTCAAGACAAATTCACATTAAATATATATATAGTGTAATTTTAAAAGCAATCGAGGGCAGCTCTATATGATGCGTATCCTTGGTGAGGTCGATATCTCTGTCATTAAACATTTATGCATTTTAATGCGACCAAAGAAATATAGACTCGCTGCCTGTTTTAATGCAAATATTAGAGGCGTATGTTTTAATAACTGAGATTAAAGTGTAATGTATCGTGACCTGGCGGTACAACGTGTGCATCTACACTAGAGAACACACACCCCCTCATTGAATAATTATACAACAAACTCTCTTTACAACTGCTCTTGCAGACGGCGTAGAGTAAAACCTGAGGGGAGGAAGTCTGAGCTGTTTGAGACGGTTTCGGGTGATAACACCGAGCTTCATACCTGATCTGACACAACTCTGTTCACGTGGTTATCTTCCAGTCTGAACATGCAGCAGCCGGGAGGACAGATGTGCATCAGTGGGGAAAGAGGAGGGAGGTGAGAGGTGGGGGGCGGGGGGGCGACAGGCCCATTAGGAGCTGCTTTCTCATAACCACCGACACTTCCAGCAGCGTTCAGGCAGCCCGGCGTTTCGGGAGTCATTTACTTTCACGTCTGTTTCAGTTTTAAGCTGCACTTGTTGCACCAAAAGCATCCTTCCTTATTTACCTCGCTCTAATTCAAGACATCTGTGTGTCTCGCCTCTATTTGTTCCGTCTCCTGCGTCTGTATTTGTTTTAACTTCACACTATTCTCCGGCAGCGGGCCTCGACGCTCCTGTTGCGGTGGCCCCCGCCGCTGCTGAATAAACAAAGAGGAAGCACGTGTGTGTGTGTGTGTGTGGTGTTTACGGACAGCAGAGAGAGAGAGAGAGAGAAGCAGGAAATCCACTACTGATATCCTCAAGAAGCAGTCGAGGTCTTTTGAAGGAGAGCTATTCCCAGTATGTCAGATGTGCGCAAAAAAACAAAAACAAAAAAGCATCTGAAGGCGGTTGGGCTGCTACCCAGCTGCATCCTGACTGGCTTTAATATTCTATCATGGTTTCAGCTTTTCAGAAAAACACACTGCTGCTGCTGCAGAAGAAGAAGAAGAAGAAAAAAAAAAAGGAAGTGTTGAAGCAATGAAAGCCATCCGCAGATAACTACTTCCTCCTTGTGCAACAGCCAGCGGTTCATGACATCATCAGCTCCTGCAGCAGCAACGCAGGCCTTTGAGAAATCCACCCGTGACACCTGTTTCTGTGAGCTGTAACCAGACAGGTTGCAAAAAAAAAACCCACTCAGGCTATATTTAGCTCGTGTTGCGTGTGGGATCACATGCTCAGGCCGATGCATATTTCAGAGGTCACCTGATGCTCACCTCTGCTCGTCGTTCGCAGGTAACGAGTTTCTGAGCTGAAACACATGCATGTCTGGCTCGCGGGGAATTTGGCGAATGGCACCGAGAATGAGTCAGTTATTCAAGCGAGTGAGTCATCCGGGTTGTTGTTGTTTTGTTTTTTTTGTTGTTTTTGTTCAGCCTCGCCGATGATCCATCCGTCCATCTGCAGTTGCAGCAGGATCGTATCACCGGAGACGAACACGGCTTAATGTTAACGCTTCATTTTTATTACGGCCGCTCCCACTGAGGAGGCAGTTATGACCCAGCTTCTTCCAACCTGGGCCTCAAAGCTCGGGTACGGTAAGGAGTCGTAATTAGATAAACACAAACAGAGGCCAATTACCTGGATTTCAATTATCATGGCGGGGAGTTAAATGCACTGCGTGAAACATAATTAGCAACACATGCTTTTCAAACACGGGGAAATGATCACGTAATCACCTGCAGTGTTTTTTTTAAGCAATGATAAAAAAAAATATAAGTGGATTTGCATCAATGCAAGTGGCAGTTAAAAGCACCTGACTGTTAACAATATATAGAATTAGCAGCTCAATCTAAAGTTTATAGTTCTTTACAGCGGGTTTCATGTCACTGCTTTGCTGTCCAGCCAGCAACTTCATTGTTCGTCATTTATTTGGTTGTTTTTCTCATTACCAGGCAGCTGTTTGCAGTAAAAAAAAAAAACATCTAAAGACTTTCCACTGAACTACCTGCTCGGTACCAAACTGCAGACAATTAGTGAGGAGTTGGTGGATAAAGGGAAGCATGTCGGTATAAGGTATTAATAAACAAAACATGTGTTTTCCCTCAGGACGTAGTACACACCAACACAGTGTGAATATTGGGTTTTTTTCAACAGGTGGCTTAAAAACTAAACTCTAAAGGAGTGATAATGTTGCTCCATAAATGATGGAAGAAGTCCAATTTATCAGCTTCAATCTACAATCCAAGTTCAAAGAAGCTGCATTTGCATGTCTTACAAGTATGTTGGCAGGATAACATGAAAGGACATGTATTAAGACTTGTTTTCCGAGATCACGTTTCATAATGAGTTGGCTGGAAACATTAAAAAGTAAGCCGGGGACAAAATATTCAAGCATATGTGAGCTAATTACATTTTACTAGAAAAAAATGTCAAAAGTCGTAATAACTGGTGACAATATTTGCTGGAGATAAGATGCGTGTTGTTGTTTACTTCAATGTGACGTGGTGTTTTGAAAACTATTATGGATATGAAGTGTTGTTTGTCTTTTAATTTCCTGAATTGCCTCCAATGTTGAAATAAAGAGTGTCTGAATATAATATAGGTGACTTGCAGGAATAGGAGGGTCCTAATTTTAGGGGTTAATTATGAAGGATATTAACGTTTGAGCATAATTAATAGGTTTAATTCCACAGACTACGGGGGACTAAAGTGTCACGCCTTGTGTGTCGACCTGTGCTTGCAGGAGGCAGGTTACTATTGGCCAAAAGTTTCTTTGTGACAGTTTTTCTGAATGCATGCATGAATATCATCTCTAGAGCCGAATGTGTATGAAACTGATTATAACCAATAGATGAAAGATGTTAATCAAGGTGCATGCAGGGAAAAAAAAAAAAAAAAAACTAGCTGCAATAACATCAAAGGGATGGGAAAAAAAAGTTATGATCAAAAACTCAGAATTTGCACTTAAAATGCACTTTTCCCAGCACACGGGGGTAGTTAAGAGCACATGAACCTGTGCAAAAGGCCATTAAAGTGCCTCAATACAAGCGGGAACAAAGACAGCAAGTGGCCATGAGGAAGATGTGCGAGCTCACGCTCTGATGCTGCGCGTGATTATCAGCTCTCCTCACACGGTACGAGTACGTTTCAGAGAACGGTACGTTTTCATGCCAACTCCTCCCACTCTGAAAAGCCACTTAGGAGAGCTAAGCCTTTCCTCTGACTCCTGAACAAGGACTCCTGGACAATTAGCCTCAGCCTGCTTCTGTCTTCATGACACGTCGAGAGACAGATTGGTCCGCTCACAGAAAGTCCGATTAGCAATTAAACATTTTGAGGCGCTTATGGAGAAAAAAATAAAATGCAGAAAGTTTAGAACTTTCAGCTTCTCTAATGAGAGAATTTGCGACTTTTGTCTGTTTTATATCAAAATAAATGGAATTATATTCAGTTTTCCACTGCAGATAAAGAAAAAAAGGAATTTGAAGATGTCACCGTGGGCTTATTTTCGAATGGCTTTTTGAATGCCAAAAAATTAGCTAATGGAGCATGTAGTTTAGTTTACTGTAGGCTCATGAGTTTACAGAGAAAACCATCCTCAGGTTCCCTTAAATTAGTAAGATAATATACGTTTCTAACTTAAAACAGAGGTGGCTTTACTAAAAATGTAAATATTTATATCTAATGTGTTTTAGCGGGTAAATCTAAATCAGTGCATTGATTTTTTTTTTTATGAAGAACTAGTCGTATCTGAGTCAGTTAAGAACAGGATTTCCTTTGCTTCAAGGCTGCACCTTATTTGAATGCTGCAGATTTTGCAAGTCAAATTTTCAAAATGCTCGTGTCTTCTTGTGCAGCTCGTGGAACAGCTGTCGCCTGAGAAATTCATCTCGAAAGTGGGAAGTGAACATGCCTTCGTTTTGCATCGAACCCGACGTGTATCGCAGCCTCTAAACAAAAGTGGGCTGCAACAAGATGAAACCCTTTACAACACCGAGCAGAGAAACGTAAGGTGTTAGATACTGTGCTGTTTGCACGTTGTAAAAAAAACAAAAAAAAAACAAAAAAAAACAACAACAACATATTCTTTGCACCACATAATATGTGTGATGTGTGAGCGCTGGGTGAGTAAGAGTGTGAAAAGGCGGAGGCAAAGGAAGAAATACTTAAGTGTACTTACAGTGTTCTTCTGGCAAATTATCTCCTGAAAGAAGAGAAGAGAATAAATTACATTTTGAGACTCAACAAGGACATTTTCTTCCGTGGGGGCAATTTTGTGTTGGACGCTGAATAAAAACAATCCTACAAACATCAGGCCTGAGACGGCAACATAAAGAGATGACGCTGCACGTCTGCATGCAATTAGAGAAGAAGACTACGAGCTGATCTAAAGGCTTTATTTACAATGAGAAGTACCTTTAAATGTGTATGTTCAGCACTTGACTTGTCCCACATATTAAATATTAAACACACTCTGCACAGGTCCCGGTGCATCCTGCACACTTCAGGCTAGCAGCGGAGTTTGGCCTTTTCTAAATCAGTAGATTACTATTTTATTCAAAAGATAGCTTTCGACTTTATTTTTCAATTTTCAGTGCCCTTCAGGGTCATTGCGCGTCGAGCTTCCCCGCCTGTGCAAACAACACAACTAAATGCACTTCAAAGTAAGTGCTTGATGGATCATTTGAAAGTGTCTGACAATCCCCTTTCAACAGAAAGTCTGAGGGTTGCTGTTGGTGTCACGTCGACTTTCTGCAGAGATTTGCCAGTTACGAGGAAGTGAAAAGTTTAACAATTTAAACTAACGGTTTGAAGCTCTTTCCTCATTCTTAACACAAAAACTAAAGTCACATTTGTATGTAAAACCAATTACAGAAACGAATGTCTTTAGGTGTGCAAAGTTTCCTTTTAGTGCCAATTCCATGTTGTCTTTTCCATCTCTATGACGGCTATTTTTTATAACTGAGCAGGCGGGCTACACCTATGAATGTGTTTATTTAAAGCACCCCGTGTTGGATTTTCTGCAACTAAAAGCACCTTCTTCTGTCTTTTTTTTTTTTTTTACATCTAAACTAACAATTTAAATAATCTTTGCGGGCTTTAGCATGTCTTTACACGTTTTACAACTTTAAGGAAAATCTGAATTTTCTAGCTGTAACTTCACGTGCAAAGAATAGACTTTCAGTACGAAGGCCACTTATCACTCACTGGATAAAATGATCAATAGGATAGAATTGAGCGATTAAAATGATGAAATAAATCACTTCATCTCACTAACACGACACAGCGCAGAGTACTACTAATGTCTATCTATCCCTGAAGAATACAAGGCAGTAGCGAGTGCTTGCAGAACATCAATATCATATTCGTATGTTCTGTAAGATGACCTCTACGATGTGTTATAACCGATAAGAGTGTTTCTTAATGCTGGTTGTGTTTTAAAATTAATCCAGAAGAAGACATTTTAAATTGTGTATCCATAAAATAATCCCAAATAAATGAAAGTCTTGTTCATTGGGACTATTTTATTCTTCAGGAAAAATGCTGCAGTGAAAAGAAGCATGACGGGTGCACCGAGTGCATGAATGCTCTTTTTAGGATCTTGGTGTATGTTTAAAAAAAAAAAAAAAGAAAAAAAAAAGCTCCATTACGCAAAGAAAACTTTAAAAACAGCACCCTTTTCAAACAATTTAGCAGCTGAATAGATAATCCGAGGAAACTGCCAGAGAGGAGTGGTGTTTTCAGGGCAGGGTGAGGAGAAGCTAGTCATCGCCCAGCCAGACGGGTGGGCACCGCGGGCGGACCACAGGAAGTGAAAACTGCTTTTAGCTTTCAGACTGCATTAGAGCAGGAATGAAATGCCACCTTCAGCAATTTTCCCGACACGAAGAACACACATAATACAGCCGAGTTTCGTTCTTACACCTCCAACTGTTTGTTGCTGTAGGATGACTAGAGTTTGTTCAGACTCCTGTCGCTGCACCAGCCAGGAGAAATGTGTTCCTCTGCTACAAGTCGCCTACAGTGGGAGTTTTTTTTTTTTTTTTGTCAGCCTCAGACTGCGTGAAATATGGCTTTTCTGCTATAAAGTTGCTTCAACACACTCACTGTCACTGACACTTTAAGTAAATATACAGTTTTTGTCATTGCATGTTGCTTTTAGTGATTTGACGGTGTACAATTTCAACTTTATTGTTGTCTAGAATCTCTTTCCAGTTTAAAACATGTTGTTAGGTCTTGGAAAATTGTGGAATAATAAAAGAAATTTGCAATTAAAATGAGCAAAGACCGCTGACATGGGACACCAAGGTATGCACTCTTCTAAATTTATTTAGCTATTTTATTAATATAATAATGCGGTCATTTTATTAGTTTGATTCTGACCAGGGACCTTGTTGTTCCCTTCTTTCTTTCTATGGTTCTTGTCTGTATTTCTAATGTCACTGTAATAAATATTCCTTGAAATATTAAGATTCATGTTAAAACAGCAAACATTTTCCAAAAATTCTCTATTTTTCAACGATTAGCGATCCTTTAAAAAGACACTTTCATTCATTTATAAAAAAAAAATTAAAATGAAGGAGAGCATAAACACCTCTTGAGGACTAAAAATAAAAATAAACACAGAATGATCCAGATAGATTAGCACTTTTAAAAAGTGTTTGGTAACTAATCAAAAAAAAAAAAAGAGGCAGAAAACACAATTGTGTTTCCTGATTAAACTCTCTTTTCACCCTCAGTCCACTTCCTACCACAGCACGTTTCATAAATTCATTTCCGCGCATCAAGTAATTGATGTCACCCTCCTCCTAAATATAGCCTTTAATCACCACCTCGCAATGAACCGCCGCGGTTGTTTGGATTGTGCGTTAAAGTGATGAGAGCCGAACTGTCCTGGTTTCTGCTTACCTGCAGCGACTGCAGGGAGTCGGAGTTAGTGTCGCAGTACAGGATGATGTTGTTGGCCATGCTGAAGCTCTCTCGGACTCCCAGGTGGTAGAAGAGCGAGGGCTGGCGGAAAGCATCGGTCATCTCCACCGCAGCTATGTCTGGTGGTGAGAGACAGGTACAGGCGTCAAAGATGTCAGTGTGGTCCTCCGAGGGAAGAGTACCACTGAAGCTCAGCAAGTCCCTGACTTATCTTCCAGCAGTTGTATTCAGTAACATCAATTCAAATATCAGGAGCTTTTGAAGACCGATAAAAAAAATACCGGAGACAGTTCATCTCACTCTAAAACTAGGAGCATTACTCCGCCGCTGTAACAGCCTTCCACTCTTCTGGTTTACACCAGATTATGGAACCTGGATGCGGTGATTTACTCCCATTCAACCACATTTCAACCCATTGAAGCGATCAATTTATCGATGCAAAATCACCACAGAACATGGCCTATAATTACAGTGAGGAACTGTTCAAACAACATGCAGTTGTGTGATGTAAATGTATAGAGAGTAGAAGAAAGCCCAGCGAAAGGATCATTCAGGGTTCCCCATGTCGGCTCTAATTATAAGCTTCATCTTTTAAAAAGGAAAGTTTGAGTCTTAAAAGTAGGGAAGGCGTCTGCCTCCCGAACCCAAACTGAGAGGTGGGTGGACGGGACGGGGGCTTGAAAGCTAAACTTTTTCCACTTTTAGAAACTGTAGGAGCCACAAACGAGTCTGGACTCCATTTGGATAATATGGTACTACTGTGTGAGGTCTGCAAGAAAAGGTGGAGCCTTGTCAGTAAAGGGTGAAACCCAGTCACTAATATTGGGTGATAAAACCTGACTCATTTAACAGAGGGTTGAAGTCATGGCTCTGTGTTTGCTTGTGAAAATCGTACACAACCAAACTCAGGAAAAGAACATGTTATTATGGTCCCTGTTTATGTCAGTAAAACAGAAAATGCCTACTTGTTCGAAACCTTGTTCCTTTCGTGAAAGCCAGCAGATTGATGATGACGAGAACACCAGCACAATAAATGCACATTTATACCATTTCGTCAGCAAACACGTCACAATTCGTTAAACCAGGCGCACCGAATAATTTAAAATGACGACGTTGTGAATATCACAAGAGGGCGGCTTTAACATAAACTCTTCTCGTAAACGCCAACAAACTACAGGTATTTTACAGGTGATTCTTACAGTTGCAGTCTGTCGTCAGCTATAGAGTCTCCTTTCAGAGATGCAAGTGGAGCTAATTCAGAGCGCAGCGGCTTTAAGAAAGTAAATAACTCCCATCGATGAAGGCGACTCGACCCGCCAGTGAATACAAACACACTCGGTACCGCTCTGACTCCAGCTGAACTCGCACGAACGATCGAGATCAACAGGTCAAGGGGAGTCAATATTGCCCGTTGTCACTCAAGCCAGCCAGCAGGGCTCCTGGTGAAGGGGTGGAGAGTTCCCAGCCTTCAACAAAAAGAAAACTCCAGTGCTTGTAGCAGCATAACAGACGGCTGCGTTGTGCAAGTATTTGAACTGACTGGTGGGCTGTTAAAGTGAACAAATACCACACAGGAGCCTGCCAACCGCCTGGAAATCCTTCAGCTCCTGCACTCCGATGACGCACCCATCGACATGTAAATTAAAGCCCGATGACGTTCTGGAGACCCACGCATGAGGCGGGGCGGTACATGCCGTCCCTGAGGCCACCTCGAGCCACCGATAACAACAAAAACAAATCAGCCCGGTGGCCGCGCTCCAGTAATGACAGAGGAGAGTCACAGAGATAAAGCCGCTCCCTGTTTTTTTTTTTTTTTTTTTTTTATCTGTTTCCAACTATACACCTCTCTGTGTCAACAAACAACACGGAGCTTAAAAAGAAGAATCTTTATACGTCTGATGGGCGGTTTTAAGCAGGCGCTCATTACAGCTGGAGGGAAAGCACCAAAACATTCAGTCAGCCAGCATAAATCAACGCCAGGGTGAGCTCGGACGATGGGCTGAAGATTTCAGGAGGAACATGTTTTTAAGGAAGCCTGACGAGCGCAAAACAGACCAAAGTTTACCATCATCGTTACAGCTTCTACAGCTTTTATTTTGAAAAGTGACAGGTACTCGGCTTGTAATTGCAGACTTGAAGCTGCTCCCCATTTTTTTTAAGCCGTGATCTCCGTTCAGGTTAAAAGAATGAAGATTTGAGACTCGTCTGAGACTAAAGAGCAAAACACATTCAAGCCTGAAGTCTTGACCTGGTGGACTTTCCTTTAAAATAAAAAGTTATATGAATGATTTGTTATTACTAAAATGATTAAATGCTGTTACATTCTTTAGTTTAACACCATGAATTGCCTCACAAACACTGAAATTGATTATCTCAGTCTTCGGCGTAACTAGCGACAATTCAATAGGCGAAGCTGAGAATTTCAGAGCCGGCCAATTTGGACGCAGATCATTTCATACAGTCTTCATCACCATTCAACAGCAAAACTAGAATCATGACTGACTGTCTTGGCCATACATGCCATGTGTACGACACTTATGGTTTTGAGTTTTAATTTGTCTTTACGTTTCAAAACTACACGTTTTAAATAGGCTGTTATTTCTTCCTTTACTTAGGAAGTAAGTAACTTAGGAAGTTAATGTGGTTGCTTTATTCCAAAGGAAGAACACATGCTGGGAAATGTTTAGTTTAACCATGATTGTGATGTTGCTCCCTTTCATTTGTGGAGGGGCCCAAAAATAATATTTGCACCACGGCCAATCGTAATTAATTTTTTTTTTTTTCTTTAGTCAAAAACGTTATTGTTCTGATTCGCTCTCATCAGCGTCAATTCCAGCTGTTTTCAACAAAAAAAAGCTCTGATAATCACGCTTCAGACTTTGGAAACCTGCCGGTGAACGTAGTAGAGCACTTAGCAGCCAGCCAGAGAGATGTTTCAGGAGTTGGTAGAAATCAAACAAGCTAAAACCAGAGGGAATATTGGACTTTAATTGGCGAGATGGCCAGAGACATGACTCTAAATAAAAGCTAAAGCTGTGTGTGTCAATAGGGGACTCTTTGCTGACAGGTTTAAAAAAAAAAATTAAAAAAAAAAATACAACAACAACAACCTTGTAATATAGTAATGTAGCCCTCCTGACTGACAAGTAGCTGTGGAAGCTATATAACATTATTCCAATACAACACCAAATTAGTGACACTCTCATTACGTGAGGATTTGAAGTAGATCACTAAGTAAAGTGCGCGCAATTACAGTAAAGCCCAAGACAGCACCCAATCCATCACGGCAAATTACTCGAAGCGAGCATGTGAACGCTCACAATTTGAGTGCACGGTTAACATCAAGCAGTCAATTTAATTTAGCGGCTGGGCGGCTGCATGACGCCGCAGCGCCAAGCCCACCAAGAGTCGGGCCGGTTGTAGCGGTGGAGAGCTTTTCATCAGCGACGATGATAATAATCAGCATATGCAAATTCAACCAGGAAACAGGTACTTATTGTTGGCGTCAGAGGTTTCTCATCATCAACATCCCCGTTTCACACGAGCTCCCGGAAAACTGCCTCGTTTTTTTTTTTTTTTTTTTTTCTCCTTTTCACAGGGAGGTCGGGACGCGACGGGTTTTAAACTCGGCGGCTCTTTGCAGAGATGGTGGAATATCAAGAGGGTTTTGTTTTTTTTTGTTCCCCGGATGAGCAGCCAGCGTCTTCGCATCAGGACGACTGCTCTCCGATTCGAGCGCAAGCTGGGTTTTCACTTTCTGACGTACAAGGCGGAGAGGGAAAGTACACCTTAATCCTCACCAGGACGGGCCGCCGCTTAACAACCGCTCGTTACATCCGTGTCGGTGACGCAACCCCGTCGATGACACCGTCACGATCGCTGGCCGTTTAAACTAGACAAATATTTTGAAAACCACGCCTAATCTCGCAGCAAACCTCAACAATCCTGCACATGATGAAAGGCTCTTTAGCTCGTCGTCTATCTTGTGCACACAAGGTGCAACTGAATGTCAACATCCAGACAGCACAGGTAGCCTGATGAATAAAAGATAAGTTTGTCTCATTTCTGTGCTGGCTGTCGACCCCATCAATATTACATCCGAACGAGATTTTAATGCAAACAGGCCATTAAAAGGCAACGGTGCAACTCAGCTCGGCTGTAACGGCGCAGCGGTGACTTGGGTCGGCTCATTTTGTGTTTTGCTCAGCTTGGGAACATCACCTGAAAACGTTCGCTGCTCGGTCACAAGGCAGGTCTGATACGGGGAATGAATAAAGAGCTCAGCCAACTGTGTTAACATATGAGAAAAGGGCAAGACTGGAGCGCGTCGCGAATAGCAATCAGTTCTCATAAGTGCTTTGTACTCGCAACAAAGCCCCCAACAATAGCTGACAACACTCGACTAGCGGTGCACGATGTCGTCGGCGTGGTGTGTATATTTCAGTCGGGCTGAATAATAAAGAATATAACACATTGCGCGGCGGCGATACGGAACCATTTAAATCCTTCATTTTCCTGACAGGATAACACATTGTTATGTGTCTAAAAGCAACAACAGCAGCTTGGTGACGCGTCTCCTCATAGAACCGACATCACATTCTGGTACCGAGTTGGCTATTTTATCGCCTGTAATAAACTGCGGTGTCATCGTAAGGTGGATGTTGCTGTGCCAACATGCACAATAAATTCCTGTAAAAAGAATTCTTCATGGAATTTAAGAGAGACTTTTATTTTGAAGGGTACATCTTATTTTGTACAAATGTAGAATCTGCTTGCAGCCCTGTAAGAGGAAATGTTTTATGTTTAACAGAACTTAGCAGTTGTTTCATTTCACAAACAGCTTCCTCTTTTCATTTGAACTTTCTCTCATGGAAGAATGTATTTTACTTACAGTTTCCTGTCAGCGATGTTCGCTGAATACTTCACTATTTTAATTTGAACAACTTCACTAATATTTGTATATTTTGGAACTAAAGTTGTATTTATTTAAATGCATGACTCAGCAAATTAGGAGCAAAGTTCATCGAAGGCATGAGTGACCGGGCTGCCGAGCAGCTTACGAGGTGTCCTGTTGAAACTATGCTGGCTCTTGTTCCGACACCATGTGACTTTTGTGAATGGTATTACACAAGCAAATGGACCGTTTTATGCCAGAGGGACCCAATTTGAATGCTTTATTTTGCCCTCAGTTGCAGGGATGCTGGTGCCTTGTAATAAAGTGAAGTCCGTGTTTATTATATACAGCATACAATTAGACCCGCTGCAACTACATCTGCAAGGATGTTAAAACATAATCCTAATGAGCAATAAATGAACCAAAGGTGGAAATACTTCACAGTTCAAAAGAAAGCGCTCCAGACATGACGTGAGTACGTGCTAGTAAAACATCACACTTCAGCGGTAATGACACGCTACATCCAAAATGTGTTTTCGCCTTTATGACGGGCTTTTTGCCAAGCTCAGGACAAAAATATTGATTTCATGGACAAACAGGACAGAAAAAGGAAGTGTTATACACACAGAGACTTGGATTCAAGAGCCTGTGAATATTTCTGGAGCACATTCAGATGTCCTGATTGCCTACCAATGCAGCAGCAGAGCTGAGAGCATGCCAACGTGATGGCAGACCTGCCAGCATAGTGTTGACAGAAGGATGCGTGAAGTAACTTGAGTCACCCAGTTACCCTTTTCACAGGCGCCGCCACCTGCTCGCACGCGTTCACCTCGGCTGCTGTTGGAAGTCTCTGCGTTCACCTTAAATCACGGGTAAACCGAAATGCGTCAGGGGTGAGGAAGACAGGCCGATAAAAACGGGAGCAAAACGCGCACGGCGACGGCCTGATAATCCGGCTGCACCTCCTACGACTGGACCTGCTTCTGTTGACCAAAACTAAATTGATTCCCTCGCCTACTGCTCAAAGCAGAGGAGGGAAAATAATTCAATACTCTCTCACACTGTTTGGCTTTCAGCAGCACTCGGCCTGCAGCTTCCTCGGGCCCCGCGGTGCCTCTGAAGGGGGGAGAATCAGGGAGAGGCGAGCGGGAGGAGGGCAATGGGTGACGAGCAGCTCAGAGAGCTGCATGAATTTACTGCAGATTGTTCTGGTGTCCGTTGGCTCCTCTTTATAGATCCTCCACACAGCCCTCCTCCCGAGAGCCTCCGTCAGTTCCACATGCTCGTTTCGGAGGGGGTCTGCTCAATACTTTAATCACAGCACGATCTAAATGGCACTGGAGACTGTTCGAGTGGAAATGGATTATTTCGGCATCACAAAGTCTCCGTCTACTCCGTGCCCAGAGCCAAACGGAGAGCATACATCTGGACACAAAGAAATCTATTTTAATGAGTGTGGGCTGCGTAGAAATGTAAACAGTCGCTCCCACCAGCCTTCAGCTGTAAACAACACTGATAATGTGTGCATCACTTACACCAAACATCCCTAAAGCCACATGATATGTATGCGTAACACAAAACAACTTGTTTGCGCACTTGACTGAATGGATGTTGACGACTACACCTGCAACTACCAGTTATTATCAGTAGTGATTCATCTGCAAATTTAAGATTAGATTCATATATTCTATGGTAAAGATTTACCGTCTTATTACGAGCATCACCCACAGCCTTCTTCATCTGTGGCTCAGGTAGCGTGATGACACCGAAGCAAGTTTCATTCGCTGCGGAGAGGAAAGCTAGAGAGTGAATCTTGAGTATTTTATCAGAAAATATGCAACTTATGTTTCTAATTCATTGATACATCTTCTAGGCTATGCGCCACATAAATACCTAATACAAAATGTTCCTCATAAGATCCCTAGATGACACTTTCAAACTTTGTATTTTGTCCAAAACAGGAAAATATTGAATTCTAAGTGACATAAAAATTGAGAAGGCTAAAAACATTTCATTTTTTGCTTGATAAAGTACTTGAATGATTAAATAATTATCAAAATGTCTCCAGAAACACAGTAGATGTAAAACTAGGGCATGACAAACATCAAAATTACAAGTACAGTCAAACAAATACTACCGATGAGCAAGCAAATGGTGGCTTTCTAGAAAAGTAGTTACAAAAGTCAAAGTGCTAAAAGCCGTGACATGTTTGGACTTCCTAATGCGTAAGAGATGAAGCATCAGAAAACACCTCCCAGACGGCAGCGATCTAAACCGGTCGTACACGTGTGGTTTATAAATGATGTATAGGCTGTGTTCGCCATACATTTGGAGAGGCTTTTAAATTTTCATGACTAAGATACCACTGCAGAAAATTCATTCCTGCATCAAAATGAAGGAATCCAGACGTGTTCAAGTCAAACGTTCATACCGGTATCTGCAAAAGATAAATCAAGATGCTGCATAAATATGTCAGCTTGGCTCCGCCCGCCTATCTCTCAAACGTTTTTAGCGTTTATTGCGATTACATTCTGGAAACCCTGTTTATGTTAAGGTTCGCTCAGCCACTCTGAAGGATTGACCAATCAGGGACCGGAGGTCCTTATAAAACTTCATACTCGTGAAAATGTCAGCGCATGCCGATGCCAAAAAGCCCCTGCAATTACATTACCGACTGTGTGTATACAGTGGTCAGCCAGGTGCCGGCTGTGTAGGCCTGCGGTTTCATTGTGAGGGCCACTGTTGGACTCGAGCAGCGGAGGTGCAGTAGGTAAATAAAGCACTCGTTACAACCAATTACATAACAGCTACACATAAGATGTTGTAACCATGGCGACTCCAGTGAGGAAGCTGCTGTAAGTGATGCGATTGAAGCCATCAGTGTGTATAGCCGCTGAGTTTTTTTTTTTTTTTTTCTTTCCTTCTTCCTCTTATCTCTAATGGAGAAGGAAGGGAATGAGGCTGTCGTAAGTGGGGCACAGTGCAGCGGCTGCAGCTTTTTCCAAACACAGAGGACACAGCGAGAGACAGTGGACTTACTGTCTCTAAAGGTCCACTGGAAATCATTTCATGCACTCCAGAAGTCCCCTGAAAAACTGACCCTTTAAAAAGAGCATAATGTCCAAATTCTGGGGTGGCTGTGGATCAGCTGGTCGAGCAGGTTGGAGGTTTAATGTCTACTTGCTGAGGTTTCCTTGGGCACGACACTGAACCCCAAGTTGATTACAGAAAATTATAAGGTTCCGTCCATCGTCATACTCATATTTTTTTGCTTTTGTATTGATATTATTGTTTTTGCTGTGGTTGTCATATACGTTATTTTTATGTGGTAGTATTATCGCTGTATGTAAACTTTGTGTTTTCTATAACTTTGAATTTTTTATGCTATCTAGGTCGAGGCTTCAGATAAGTGCTCTGTGATTTTTTTTTCTTTCACCTCTTCGTGCACTGCACAGAATTTTTTTTTTTTTTTTTTTTTTTTTATTTTATCTTTGTACAGTGTGTGTTCAAATTTGTGCCAAAAAAAAAAAAAAAAAAAAAAAAAATCAGGTTAGAGTAACATGCAAGATATTAGAGCCATAGATGTCAGACTTGAAGGTACTTAGTTTTCCTGAATGATGCACCAAAGTCTAAATTTGTCTTATTTCCTTTGAGGACTTGCGGGCTGCGTTCATGTCAGGTGTCATTTATCAGATTTTTACTCACCATTTTCTGGAAGGGTCAAAACTGGAAATGAGCTATGCTGCACTTCCAGGTAAAAAAAAAAACAAGTTGTGTGTGCCTGTTCCTCAGGGAGTATCCATTACTCATGTGGACTGAAATTTTTATTGTTGCCCTTTTAAAAAAAAAAAAAATTATTTGGACTATGTCAAACTTTGGGTAAAAAGAAGCATAAAAGTACAAACTCAAGCCATAAATGGGGACTTTGAACATTGTGACGAATGTGACAACTAAAAGCTGAGGTCAAAATTGTCTCTTCAGGTGGTCAAACATCTGATTCAAATCTGATTCAGCTTCATGTGTGGCCAAATAAAAAAATAAATAAAAGGATTTAAGAAGCAGTCTCCCAGAAAAACAATCCTGGGAATGGTGGGAAAAAAAAAGGCACCATACAAGCTTTCAGCTAAATATGTCTATCTATAAATACATCTCATCTCCCAGAGGATAACATGGGAAATGTAGACAATGGTTATTCAGAAGTTTCGATGCCCCGCCCAGCAGATATTAAATGCTCTATTTAATTTTAGACGCGAGTGCGCTCGAAAGGAACGACCAAGAACAAACCATGATGCAGGAAATGTCCCCAAACTGTTCTCATCGCACGCTGGAGTCCCTTTTTTCTTTTTTTTACATTTTCTTTGTTTTTTTTACCTCTGGTCCACTTTGTTGCCTTTTCACACACATGAGATATTTTACAAACTGCAGTGCCATGACCCGGAGGAGAGGGGAGGAAACTCCCCGAGAACAGAATGTGAATTCATCCACAGCTGACGGACACACGGGGAGAAACCCGTGCAGCGCCAACAGTTGCCGTGACATGTCTACTCCACGTACTTCCTGCTTGCTTTTCAGTGGAACACAATTCAGTGTTTGAACCTCATCTCGTTACTTCACAGGGTGGGATTGAGTAATGATTATGCCGCACGGGGCAGAAACGAGAGTGAAATCACACCTGAACGCCCTGAAAAGTGGAGCTTTTCGTCCCGAAACGGCGGCACGGTCGATAAAAAAAAACTCCTCACGTGATTTCTTGGTATTTTTGGAGCAATTCTTGAAAACTTTAAAAGTCACAGGACATAAAAGATGTGAGGACGTTACGTGCGGTAGTTTTAAAGGTTTATTTGGCCTTTAAACACCCCGGTTTTCGGGGATGGCAGTGTGATCTGGTCTACCATGCTGGTCCGAGCTGTAATATCTTAGCTGTTTGATGGTGTGCCATTAAATGTTATGTAAACATGCATGTTAGCCAGAAGGTGAATCCTAATAACTCTGTTGATCCTTTGACTTTTGCGCCATCAGCAGCATCTTGGCTCAACTGGTTAAACATGTCAACGTCGACTGCAAATTAGCAACTCAAACGCTTGTAAAGCTGATAACATTCCCATCAGCACGCACACATCAGCGTTCAACTCAAAGGACCGCCGTTCCTAAACATCCCCGACTGATCCTCCGTGTCCCGAAGCGCACTACATTATAGTTATGAGCAGCATGTCCTGTGTTCTCACTGGAAACATATTCAAATCAGACAGACTAAATATTGTGACAGGAAACGGCGGAGCAGCTCGCATCTGAAGAATTATATAAACTGTAGAGTTTTTGAGGTGGAACTGCAAGTAGTTTGGAAAAAAAAAGACCTTTGCAACAAAAGTATAAACACGAGGAACATTTTCTTTTATGTCTTTTTGCAAAGTCGGCAGTACGTAGTAGCTTTCCGAAAGTTGCAGTTTGATTCCCATCCGACGGCACACACGCACTGCATCATTTTCTCTTGGTATAAAATTGTACAGTAGTTTCATACATTCTGTTTCAAAAGGTAATCACAACACTGCAGTCTGCTGCAGTCTGATCGTGAGGAGAGAGGGGGAGGCTCACCCCTGCCACTGTCAATCATTTTCTTTGTTAGATTTAGCATGTTTGACAAGGAGAGCAGTGTTTTGAGTCCAAACTGTCACTTCACCAGGTTCAGGTACAGCATCAAGCTGATTCGGGTGTATGTTACTGACTTATAGAAGTCAAATATTGTCACACACTAGCTGCTAAAACAGCATATGATGGATTTGCAGCACAGCCACGGTTGGTCTGCTTTTCCAGAGGCCTGTACAAGGAAGCTGGATTTGCGATAATCGAGGTAACTTCAGGTTTAAGTCTGGATTTTACAGCACTGGTACTCCGGAGCAGGTTCTGTCTGCAGCATCAGTTACCATGGCGATGCATCCCGGTAAGAAGTGAACCAGCTTCGTAGTCATTGAAAACTCCAGAGGCGTGAACGCAATTAAAAAAAACAAGACTTTTTGTTTTGTAGGCTGTGTGTAGCAACCCTCCAAGAGACCAGACATATTATTATGAGAAGAAAAAACGAGAGAACTTTTCCCACGCATACACCCACTCTACAGCTCGTAGCCGATATCGTAAAATGAAACTCTTGCCACCCAAAAACATTGTTTTCTTTCCCGACAGCCGCCCGAGCGGTTTTGCACCCACTTCACTCAGTGACCTTTGCGTTGTGTTCGCAGAATCAAACCACTGAAACGAGTCAGACAAAAGCGGCAAACTATAAAGGACAATTGAGCGACGCACCGCTGCCTGGTTACGATGTCAGAATTAGATACTCAGAGCGCGTCGTCAAATTGTCGCACGGAGCCGCGTGTTCGCAGGAAGGGAAAAGAAGCGTCTAATAACAGCGGTTCTGACCCGAGAAAGAGTCGAGCACTTAACAGAGACGGAGAAGCTGCCGTCCAAAACAAATCAAAAATAAATCTTGTATCCAGATCTCGGAGCCAGTCACCGCTTATCATGATGATATCGTGATCTCACACCGGTTTCACAAAGACGCCAGCTTCCCCCTCCTGCAGCCTCAGATGAACCCTGATCAGCCCTGAAAGGGAGCTTTGATACTGCGCTTCTCCACCTCCTGTCATTTTTCTGAAGAGCACTTAAGAGGTTTAGCCCGAGGTTTATACTGTGCTTACAAAAACTTTATAAGGAGTCCCTTCTTAACAGACTTGTCTCATGTTGAAACACATGAGGACGCTTTACCGTTATTATTCGGCGGAACATGCAAAGATGTCTGAGAAAGAGCACTTAAGGGGATGCAACAGCCCGCTTGAGTGTTCGAACCACTGACATATTTCCATTGTAATGTGGCTTTCACAGCGACGACGAATGTCAGCTTCTGATTTTGAGTCACGCCGCATCCTGTTGGGAAACAGCAGCATGAAATAAAACAACATGCACTGGCAGCTCCGCCTGCAGCCAACCTCTCCCACCGAGGAGGGGGGGGGGGAGGCAGCTCTCTCCCCAGACGCCGGCGAGCGGCCCGTGGGCTAATTCCTCCTGACCTTGTGCTCTCTCACCTCTGAGAAGCAGCCAAGCATGCAGAGTAAACAGGAGGGGAGGATAAACAACTTAGCGGAGGGCCAGCTGATGGGATTTCGGAGCGGCGTGGCCTCCCGAGTGCACCGTCTTACCGCCGAAGAAGCCGTCAGCTGACGCCCGGCGGTGTCGACACTGGACATAGCGGGACTTCACTCACCGTGCAGGGACCGCGTCCGTGCACCGTTTTGGATGCATACCACGGAGGAGAGATTCATTAAATATCAACTAATACCAGATTGAATAAACAGAAACAGAAGCTGACTTTTGCAGGAAAGAGCCGGAGAGACTGAAACTGGACGACATCACTGTTCTAAACATCCTTCTGTTGCAACAGGGATTGTGTATTAAAATATTGGGACAAATTAGCACGAGTATAGCATGAGTGCTATTTCCAGTTCTTTCAATGTACCCGTGCTCAGGTACTTTGCAAACGGGAAAAGGGACTCAAAACATGTCCACAGCATGTCACCATCTAGCAGTGAGATGTTTCGCCTGCTTTGTGACGACATGCAGGCGGGTTCTGCTGTTCAACTTGTCCACTGAGTGGATAAATACGTGATTTTGTACTTTAATTTTTTTTTTTTTTACTGTTTTTCGGGACAAAACTTTCCGCTACTGCTTTTCCATGTCCCTACTGGAACAAAAAGAAAAACTACGGGTGAAATTCAGAAACATATTTCAATTCACTGCAAAAATAAAATGATCTTTTGCAAGGGGCAAAATATTTGTTAACCTGTTCAATTAAAAACAAAGAACAACCTGTTCCAGCACGAACCTCGCAATATTAAGCAAGAAGGAAACACGTCATCTTTGCTTGTTTCACAAGTCGTTTCCCCGTTCTGTGATAAATACTGCTTCTGTAATGACGTCAATGTAAAGTTTAAGAAGTTAAGGGGTCACAGCGGGCCACACGGACACGATGTACCGGCGGCACAATGGGTTCGCAGAAGCTAACATGCTATAAAAACCTTTCGAGAGCTCGACACCGTGTTCCTCTCAGCCTTCCCAGCACTACTACAAAGCAACAAAAAAAACACACAAAAAAAAAAAAAACCACGAGTGGACCGCCTAAAAACAATTTGTTGAGTTTGTACCTGTGCAGAGCGGCGGAGTCGAGCTCTCAGCACAAAACGAGAGGTAAGCAAACACTCGAAGCGAGAGGCGGAGCTGCTCTCGAAGTGCTCAGAAACTCATTGTGCTGCCTATAAATGACACGGTGATGTAGAATAATGATCGACGGGGGAGATAAAAGCTCTGCATACCGAAGCTGTGACCCGACGCTCAAACCCGCTAAAACATGCGGACCGGCGCAAGTCTGCACGGCTGATCTCCGATAAATACCAACACCAGCTGCCGTTTTTTTTTTTAACAGATTCCCATTGTGTTATCACTCATTTATCCAGCTGAGGAGACGGGTTATCTTTATCGAAACAATCATTGACGAATCCATTACTTTCTATGCCGTTCACAGTCGACGCGGACGATCCATTAGCGGAGGCCCGTCGCTGTCCGCTCGGCAATTACCCTGCCGATTGAAGTAACCGTGTCACTTAAACATAGCGAGTAATTTCCACTCGTGTGCATCATCATTGCTGCCGTGCATTACAAGGCTCATCACCATCGATCCATTTTATTTCTCCTGATCCTCCATTAAGGCGATCCAGTGAGACACAACTAACCGCTGCCTCCTCCCGACTCTTTATCCAAAGTAGAATATGGAAAAAAAATAAAAAAAACATTTTAGAAAACACGGAAACACCTCCGAAAGCCTTCAACTACACGTCGTGCGTTTCTGATTTCAGAGCTCTTCAATAAGTCGGTCGTTTCTACTTTGCCTCTACATGCGTGCATCTGTTGTCAAATTTGCTTGGATAATTTTCAGCATTTGGATTCTGGGAGTGCTGCCACCAAATTCAAAATTAATGCTCGACTACAAACGTTGTTTGTTGGCCTGTCTGTATCTTCCACCAGCAAAACCAGTCTATCACAGGAACAAAGTCAGAGCTTTTTTTTTGTGTGCAACTTTTATAAAAATATATTTTTTTAAGTACAGTTGAAGAAACCACTCACTGCAGCCAAAATCATTTATCAGCAGGTGGATTAAATGTGAATATTTTTGCTTCACCAAATATCACCGTCAGTCTTTGCTGCATGAGGCAGCGGTGCAAAGGAAATGGAAATTCCTCATAACTTTACTTCCACATTAAAAAAACAAACTACAGTTGATGTTACCAGTTAAATAATAGCTCAATATTTACGAGACCCAAAATACCCTTTGTGGATAGTTCCCGGGTCTTGGAGATTGTTTCCAGGCGTTTCTTCTAAATGGGCGTAGGCCTCGGGTTAATTATGAAACTACGGTAGTGCCTTTAACCAATCAGCTTTGACCACCATATTCTGAATGTTGTAAATTTAAAGACGCGAGGTGCATTGTTCTTGCTACGGCTTCCATTTCTCGATATTTGCTTGCGCTGCTTCAAACAGTTTGTGTCACTCCATCTCCTGCTCGACCACTCTTCCACTATCGCTGGAACGACATTAAGAAACGAACGCTTGACTTCAACGTCATTGCACTCGGCCAAACCCACGAGTCAGCGATCGGTCCGCCCTTCAAAGCGCCTGAGCGAACCATCGCGCGATATTTGGAACTGTTGGTCGATAAAACAAGACCCTGGAAGATGTCACGACGGGTTCTTGTAAACTTTTATGGACATTTCCCTTAAGTGATTAACGGAGGATGTAGTTGGCAGATATGTAATATATATACTTTTTTTCAGTCATGGTTCTTTTCTTTTTAATAACTGAAACCAGAGCATAAACTGTAGATCCTCCACTATGTTTGAATCTGACTCAATGAACAGAATCTGTGTTGAACAGCTCCGTCGTCGGGAACAAAACCCCCAGTGATTAAATTCGATTCGATTAACCATTTTTTTCTCCTCACTTTTTCCTGTGTAATGGCCCGAGGGTTTGGCAATCAGGCTCTGCCATCTTCCAGCCAAATGCCCTCTTTGTCCACAGCATCGTGTGAGGAGGACATTTAAGGACAGTCGGGGACAGCTTCTCGTTGTATTCAAAATCTGGCAAAAAAAAAAAAAAAAAAAAAAAACGTCCCTCCAAATTAACAGGGACCCACACGCTGTCAGTCAGTCTCTGAGCTCATTGTTTAAAGTTGTTTTTTGTTTGTGTTGTTGTTTGGCCTTCATCTGTGGAACACACATTTGTGCAGGAAGAGGATGAACAAGTGTGTGTTTGAACCGATACGGCAGCGGCAGCGGCAGCGGCGAGTTTCTGGGAAAAAGCCACAACTCTCCCATGTGTATTATGAGAAAATTCCACAGTACTTGAGAGAAAGAAGACCAAACCGAATACGGAGAACTCGATGTGTTTGCACAACTTATGATATGAGAAGCGACGAGCCTCTCTAGGAGGAACAGGCTCTGCAACCGCCACTGGTGCGCTCTTAGGAAGGCTTTTAATGGTTTGATGCAAGTCAAATAATCAATTTAACTTTAGCATTTGAGAGGTTATTTCAGGTCAAATTAAATGGCTTTCAAATACAAGTTAACTCTACTTTAACTGAATGTGGACTTTTTAAAAAAAATTTTTTTTTTTAGATAAGTACAAACGATAGAAAACTTAATCATCAGCACAGAAAAGAACAACAAAGTCTTGGAATTATTTTTGTCGCTTCTGTAACACCGTCTTGGCGAGGACACCAGCAAGGTTATTTTCTGGTTATTAATGAATCACGAGAGCTCGATTATCTCCAGTAGACGCTGATTAAATTAAAACTGGACTTTGTTTTTCTTCGATGTTTAGTTTAGTTCCTTCGAGTAAGTGACCGGATTCATCAGCTGTAACATTTAAACCTATTTGATCATTTTTCTAAGACCGTCAGACATTACCAAGAAGTTTTGGGTTGTTGACTTTGTATGTAGTCTTGATTTTTATTACCGTCTAACACTTGATGACTTAATCTGTTAAATTGTTCTTATCGGCGGCTTATTGCTGATCACACATTAACCACTGACAAGCCTTTAAGTACCTATAGTACCATAAGAATCTCTGCTATGTCGTTTTATTTCTGCAATATTAGCCTGAACAAATCCTGATACCGACTATCTCAGTGAAATGCAGACACTTGCTGCTCAACACGCTCGCTAACCTTGTACAAACATCCCAACTGTTCTTTATTTGACCAAAAAAAAAAAAAAAAATCGCCTAAAGGTCGGTTTTCCAGGGAGTTTTTTGTTGTTTTCTCAGCTTATGCAGCTGAACATTTCCAGTGGGGATTAGACGCCAACTACTACAATACAGTATACATAAGAGGTGGAAAGTGCTTTCAAGTTTGTTTCTCTGCGAGTCGATTCCAGTGGAAAGTCCAACCTCACGGCCCAAACCGTGACACTGCAGCACAATACTAGGGAGGGAAACTATATGTGTGTTGGTGTGTTGGTGTGTGTGTGTGTGGGGGGGGGGAGGACGACAATACCCCCCTCCCCACCAAGGTTGTGGAGCAGAAAATCAAACAAGCCCCCCCCCCCCACCCCCTCCCCAAATGGTGCTCTTTTTGCCCAATGAGTTCCAGCTTTGTTCACTGCGGTGTGGAAATAAGTGTGACATGATGAGCCTCTAGCCCTGACATGCTCAGCTGTGTGTTGTGTTTGAGGAGCACTGAGCAACCTGTCCCACTGGCCCAACAGTTTCCAAGAACAGAGGCATGCAGCACATGTGACCTTTGACCCCTGAGTGGAGTTTCTAGGAAAGGTGTTCCTGTGTCCCATGACGCAACGACGCCGACTCTTCCCTCATATATCTTGTGGCTTAATCAAATATTAAGTTAATTCCTATGAAATCTATCAAAATAAAAGTAAATCCAAACAAACGGGCCGATTTTAGGACCACGATTTAACACATCTAGACAAAGTTATTACTTTGATATAATGTTTCTGTGATGTCAGTCTTCTTTATTTAAGAATTTCTCTTGATGAATGCAGTTTGGGAAGTTTTTTTTTTGAGGGGTGTTGGATGTAGAAGGATTTCAGAGGCGTCCTTCACTTTTGACTCACCTGCGTTGTAAAAGCGGTCCAGCACCGTGGTCTCCCCGAAGTCCAGTTTGCCAAAGTTGACGGTCTCCAGCCGGCTGCCCACCGCGTCGCAGGCGTCCTTCAGGCACTGCAGCGCCATGCTCTCCGCGTTATTCGGCTGGCTCGCCTCTCCGTTCACCACGTAGGCCACCGTCACCTGCCTGCTTTTGCCCGACTTGCCGGTGGACAGCAAGCCGCCACCGTCCAACGGGCAGCTACCTGGGGTCGGGCTGTGCACCCCGCCTCCCACCACCGAGTCCTGCCAGAAAGTCCCGGCTGCAGGGATTCCGCAGGCGCCGCCACCGCCGCCTCCTCCTCCACTGTTGCTGCTGCTGCTGGTGGTGTTTTCCCCGGTGAGGGTCTCTCTGGCGGGAGAGACACCGAAGCAAGGCACCGGTAAGGATATCCCGTCCTGGTCTTGACTCATCTTGTTGCAAGTGTCTGTCACTCTCTCAAAGCGTGGGTTGTGATGAGCGGCTTCTCCGCCAGTCCTCCATGGAGAGCCAGCGTTACGCACGGCGGCTACCCGTGGAACCTCTGCACGGGCACGACGTGCAACCTCGCTCCGTTTCCACGCAGGTAAACAGTCTGTTACAGGCGGTGCAACTCCACATCATGCTGCATGCTCGCTGCAGATTGCGCGCTTTGAAAAACACTCGACATCCACGGTATCCTGGTTGAAGTCACGACAACGCTGCAAGGTGAAAACACCGGAGAACAAGCCACCAAAAATCCGCGCATTCCGTCTCAGCTCGCAGCAAACCCACCTACTTCTCGAAGTTGAGCAACACCGCCGGCGTCGGTGCAAGCAGCGCCCGCAGGGATCACAGATCTCACCACCGAGTCGAAGTTCGGCGCAAGTTAAAGGGATCGCAGCGGCGCAACGGCTCGTCGGGTCTCCGAAGTAAACCGTGCACGCTCCGAGGCTGCTTTTCATGTGCCGGCCGACCCTACCCAGTTTCCGCTGTTATCTTCTCGTGCAGATCGTCTCGCGCGCTGGGCGGAGAGACGACGGTGGGAGCCTTGCTGGTGCTGGGCGGAGACATCATGACCATATGTGGAGTTGTGGAGCCTGTTTCAGGAAAGGAGCAGTTCACCAAAAAAAAAAAATACAAGTAGCACTTTCTCCCTTCATCTGAAGCTGTTCCCACCAACGAGTGAAAATTAAGAAACCAATTGGGTCACCGATTTATCGTCTGATAAGATAAACGCATTGACAGAAAACGAGAGAAGGAAAAGTCCAGGAAAATATACTTTTATTGGACATTAATCTCCGTAATGATGCATGTTTTAGGAGACTGTGCACTCGAAGCATTTTTCATTATGTTGTAAACTAATTGCGTCATTAATCTTATTTGACCCAAACGAATTATGCTGCACAGCAGGCTTAATTATGAAACCGATTTGACGACAGTTACAGCCTCCTGCAAGAGCAACACACTGCATAATTTGACTTTGTAATCGATCTAAACAAATATTGGAGCTCTCTTAACTCAGGACTGATTTAATTAATTCAAGTAAAATTTGAATTGTTTGTCATCTGTTTAAAACCCTATTGTTCGTGTTGCAAGGAGGACCTCTTGTGGTAAAGACGTGATATTACAGGTCAGGGCGAGGTGAAATATTTACATATTCATACGTAGGTGTAATAAAAACAACTGCATTTTTTAAAAAATTTATTAACATACAACACTTTAAGAAAGAAATACATCAGATATATATTTTGAGTACTATTAATTAAAGGTATATCTGGAATAAAATATGAATCTCCAAAATATCTGGAAGATCTGTGATCTGTGATAAGAAATAACCGTACTGTACTGTATATTACTTAGTCACATCGACAACCCCCCTCTCCCCCGCAAAATTAGATCCACAGTCAATTAAAAAGGATTACCAGTTACTTTTTTTTTAAAGAGAATCTGATCATGTGTTTGAAACATGACTGCACGGACACAGCGTTTTATTGTGTATTTTATATCGCCATCAAATATGACATGCCCATTAAGTTGTGTTTGTAAATTACAATAATTTTGCCATTTGTTCACTTGGATTCAAATTCCACGAATACATCTGCAATATCTTTAAAACAAAAAAAACAACAACAACAACCATACACGGTTTGGGTCTTTCTGCCTTTTTCCCTTATTCATTTTTTTTTCCTCCTTGTAATAATCCCTCCATCCGCCAGAGGTCGCCAGCCAGCGTGTCTCTCTCTTTCTCTCTCTCCATGCTCACCTCTCCTACCTGGCCACGCCCACTTCGCCTGATCCCACACGGGCACACCTGCAGCCATCCTGCCAATCAGTGGATCTACTCCCAAGTTTGCCGCGAACTTGAAGCGTCATAAGTTTTCATCTGAGTTTAAGCCTTAGTTGTTGTTGTTTTGTTTTTTTTTTGTCTTCTACGTCATCATGTCAGCTTCGGACCCTCCTGTCAGTTACAAATGTCAACGCCTCTTTGTAAGTAAACAGCCCGAATCAACGTCGAGCGTTTTTGGCTCCTTTTCCGTATAAAACACACGTGACACCTATTAATTTAAAAAAAAAAAAACAACAACAACCCTGTAAGACGCCTAATTTCAAATAACATGCAACAATGACACGTTTTGTTTGACATTAAGAATGAAAAAGAACAAAACAATAGTGATAGTAGCTGCTAAAAGTGTAGTTTTTGTTGTTATACCGTCATGAACGCGTTGTTCTTCAGCACCGTAAGGTCACATTTACCTTTTCATGTGATGGAGCCTCAATACGAAATTATTCACACGACTGCAACTGTATCTATTGGACGATATTCAGCGTTGATTTGTCCGTATACTGTGTTCACGGGTGGATGATTGGCAGCACATTTTTTTGTTTGTTTATGATTATTTATTAGTTAGGAACTTTGTTACTTTGACAGTTAAACATATATCCTATACATGTTGCTGCTTCTCTGACAAATCCATTACTTTCACTGTAGTTTTTCTACTACTGAGAGTCACTGCTGCACAATATTAAACAGGACCGTATTTAAATGATTTAAATTTTCAGGGAAACGGCTGAATAAAGGTAAAACCTCACAGGCCAGTCTCTTACACTGGAGTGCACTTTCCCCTTTCTGCCACTAGATGTCTCACGCTGACCATCTTTGAATTTTTTTTTTTTTTTTTTTTTTTCTCCCTCCGCTTCCTTCAGTTTTCACAGAAAACGCTGCCAAACCAAACACATCCACAGGGCTGTGTGATTTCTTTAAACGCATCTGTCTGGTCTTCATCATTTAGCTGTGGGCAAATTACCGGATCACACCGACCATTCATGCATCGCCGCGTCTCTCATTCACACTCAATATCAAGTGGAGTGGGCGACGAGGTGACGTTGTCGAGCCAAATGACTTATTATTGGAAATGTACTTTTTACTCACTGCTGCTCTCGTTTGTGTCCCTCTTCTGTGATTTTCTCACTAATGAATTAACATAAACCTGTTTGCGCTTACAGGTGGACTAATGAAAACAAAATAAAAGCAATAATTGAGAGACCTTTATTAAATTCTTAAAAACAATGAAGACACAGTGACACCACGAAGATGAAATGTTATATAAAAAAAAAAAAAAAAAAAAATAAATCTGCACACTAAACACTCGGCACCGTGTGTCTTCCAGCCAGCGATGCTCGACACATCTGGCCGACTGAGCCGCTGAGCCGCTGCATCCTGCAGACGGGCCTCAAAGCTTCTCGCCGCTGGCAGTCAGTCGGGATCCGCAGCTTCCCGTTTTTAAGGTGCTACAGAATGTAAAGAAGTCTGACAAGGTGCTTCCAGCAATGTTTCAATTGAAAGGTAAACTTTTCTTTTGTTGATATCATTGTTGTGGTTATTATCAAGGGGCGATTGGAGAAGTATCCAAATCCTTTATGACTAAAAGTATCAATATTAGGATTTAAAGTTTCTTTATGATGATACTTCTGTAGCAGCGCAGAAGTATCATCAGTAACATGTACTTAAAATGTCAAAAGTACTTATTGTGCTGCATGTTCTCTGTCATATTATTACATATTAATTTAAAAAAAAATATGAGCAATAATTTAGTTTGCAGCTCGTCCAGCTGAAGCTACGTTTAGCTTTTCGTATTCTGCTGGTTGTGTAGTCTCTAAAAATGTTTTGTTTGCAAGCTGGTTATTAGAGTTTTGTTTTTTTTATGTGAAGTGTTATTCTAAATGAACAAACACGGTTGGATTTTATGTGTTGTCTCATGTTTTGACTTTTTTTTTGGGATTGTATTACATGAGCCTCTTTCAGATAACCGTATAAACGCTGTCATAATTACAACAGATATGTGTCGTAGAGCAACAAGAATCCATATCCGTCCAGATGAATACGGAGCGGATCCGACCAAATGTGAAATATGGTCCAGCTCTCCTTCCGTTCCTGAGTTATGGCGTCGACTGATGACTAGAAAAGTGTTTTTGCAGGAACATTATGACGCCACACTGAAGTTGACCTTTGAACTTTTGGATATAAAATGTAATCACCTAATCATTTTATCCCGTTAGACGTGTGTGGGAAAATTTGTCTTCTCGCCAATTCGCTCTTCAGTTCTGGCCACGAATGTGTTTTTTGAGGTCACCGTGACCTTTGACCTTTTTAAAGACGCTCCCTATCACCCCCTCCGAGCTCCTCCTCATCTTCCTCACCGATGCCACCGTCGATGGCGGACTCATCGGAGCATTTCTTGAGGTGGTAAGTTCCAGAGTTGAAGCTGAAGGCCGAGGTGGAGACAGTGAGGCGAGGCGGTGAAAGGACGCGTCCTTGCAGTGAGACAGAGTTTCCCACCGCAGCATCTGACAGGTTGCCAAATGGACCGTGGCCTGTCAGTGAAATAACCCGTAGTCCGGTCCAACCGTGTCGTGGTCCACCTGCAGAGAGCTTCTCTACAAGCAGGAGGAGTAGATGGTGTTAAATGAACTGAAAGACATGACTCTCATCGTCCGTCTTGGCCTCCGCAGGTTGGAGTAAACCCTGTGCAGCAGGCAGATGACGACATCGTCCACGCTGATGAGCAGGAGGTCCAGGGAGTTCCTCATCAGGGCCCCGAGGTGCTGTCCGAACCAGGCTCTCGAAGGTCTCCATGACATGCGAGGTCAGTACCACTGGGCTGTAATAACTGAAACTACTGGGTACAAGTACACAGAAGCTTCCCTTTGCCTTCAGTAAATCCACATGCACTTCGAGTTCCTTCCTTTATCACGGAGGAAGCTCTCGGATGAATGAACTTTGTTTAAGTGATACAACTTAAGTATTCCTCTAAAATTAAATAGTCATTTTCAATAAACATGAATCACAATTAAAGCAAGGACAAAAACAGCTGGAGTTCATGTTTAGATGTTGATTAAAACGGTATATTAATAATTGTCCTGTCCATGGACTCTGTCCATGGAGTGTGTTTTGTTCACAGCTGTCCTCGTTCTGTTTTGTCATACTGCTAAATTCTGATTGGTTTAAGAAAATGTGACATCAGCTGTTTCAGACAGAGCCACGCCCACTCCGGCCCAGAGAGACGAGCACAGACAAAAACATAAATGCTCCAATCTGATGTGAAATAACCAAAAGTGGCTGAACTAGTAGGACAAGTCTTGGTATTGGAGCAACCTGAGTGGTTTTTCTTATATTTTCTTTTCCCGATTACATAATTTATGAGAGGTGAAGTTGTATAAACACAGTTTTCTTTCAAAAGATTTTGAAACAACTTTGACTGATTTCATTGGGAGTTCTGAGGCAAAAGAAAAAGCTGTATTTCACAAAAACAACTTTTCACCTTATAAAATCATTTTGGAGAATTTGTCAAAAAACGGTTTATTTAGCATTCAACTCTTTCTGTCCATCTTGTTACCTAAAAGTCTAATATTCACTCAGGTTTTTGCTCCGTCGTCAGTTCTCGAGAGAAATATGAGGGTCCTTAGCTGCTGAATACCACATTATACTCAAAAGGAGTCTCCAACTGGTTGTTTACGTTACACTCAGCCATGCGATGCATTTTTCACATAAAAATAAGTTATTAGTGCAGATTTACATATCAGTGTAGAAACGGGTGAAAATCTGATTTTTTGACGACACGCGTGACCTGTGTGCAGTAATGCAGAGGTCAGAGGTCGTCTGGCACAGCACACTATGACATCACGGGGTGTGGCCAGATGTGCAATAGAGTTACAGCCAACAAGAAAGTGCAGTTAAACAAAGCTTTTCAGCTCAGCCCTCTTTAATTGCGACTTTATTAGGCGCCGTTCCGAATGGATCCTGTTCGATAAAAATGCACGTCGTGACCTTTTAATATAAATGTCAAGTTAGATTTATGTATAGCAGTGCCGCTGCGTGCGACATGCAAGTGTGTAAAATGTTTGGGTTCTTCTCGCCGGATTTGTTCAAAAGTCTTTTTAACAGTAAACACGTGCATGTCGGAGTAAAACAAACAGCCTACAGTCCGGAGAGAAGTGTGAAGTTTCTGAAGGTTTCCGTGTAGTTAACCTAACCATCAATCCATGCTGCACCGCGCAAATAAAGCTTTCCTATTCTGCTCTGCCACAGACCATGAAATAGTCACTCAGCTCTGAAATGGAGAGAATCACTCAGACGGAGACGCGGCGAGAAGTTCGGTTAGTTCTGCAGTGCAGGTAGGAGATAGATACTTGGAGGCACAGACTTATTGCAGCCCTCCATAGATATCTGCCAAAGTCTACACAAACATTAGAGGGAAACGGGGAAACAAAATTACAGAAATCTGCTAAGTTTGACAAATGGTTGGCCTCGCTTTGCCACCAGCTATTAGCCTGCAATGATTAATAAGTGAGAAAATAATTGCACTTCATTGAGATTGATGACGCCCCATTTAACCTCCCCACTCATCCCGGCTGCACCACGGAGCACCGAGATGAGCCTCGGACACGCTGCTCCGCCGGCCTCATCGGCACCAAACGCACACACAGATACACACAGGGTCTGTAATGATCCTATGGGGCATTTTTTTCAAGAGCCCCGCGGCGCTCTGATCATAAGTTCATTGTTAGTAAGTGAAAAACAACGATCTCAGCGCTAGGAGGTCTCTGGGAAGCTCTTACTCCGCCAATATAGAAGCATTTAAGTCGAACACCATGGGGATTTAATGACAGCGGAGTCGCCATTAACTCCTATGCTAACGAGTTTGTGAGCTTTGGCCCTCTTGTTAGACACGTCGTATAAGTGTGTGTGTGCGTGCGTGCGTGCGTGCGCTTCCTCGTCCGCCTGAGCGCTCGTGTCGGGGAATCTTGTCGATCTGAAAACGCACGCGGCCGGGTGCGATTTTCACGGGTAAAAATGCAAACAAAACGGCCGGTAATCAGGCGAGGCGCTAGGAGTGCCTTATCCTCTCAGTCTGCAAAGAGACATGGCCAAGGTTATTAAAGAAGGATGTAGCCGAGCAAGATGGCCGCTGTTGTGACCAGAGGCGGTGTGGAGAGATAAATGGTTGACCCAGCCTGGTGTCAGGTTAGGATTGATGCCACTATCAGCCCCACTGCTTTCCCAATGATTTTCTCAAATCTCTGATAGAGTGTGTTATCTAGTTACTGGCATGAGGGCAACGGCCTGCAGGCACGGAGAAGGTCAATCTATGAGGACAATCTTTGTTGGACTAAATGAGAAAAAAGACCTCACAAAAAAGAATAAAAAGCAGCTGCTAGGTCTCCGGGATAAGATAAGCCAAATTACTTCTCTTTAGTAGGATAGCCCTCGGGCAAAACATCCCCAAAAAAAAAAAAAAAAAAAGAAGAAGAAGAAAAAAATTAACTGAGGCTTGTGTGCTCTCTAACTTCAGTCTTGTAGATTTCACCTGGAACCTCGGCTTCCTTGAACTAATGTTGATTCAGTGGCAGCGGCACCTTGAGGAATGGGGCCGGGCCGTCGGCCGTTTAATCTGCATTCGACTAATAAATCTCCTTAACAGGCCAAAAAACAAACAAAAAAAAAACCCCACCGGGAACATCAAGAACATAACAATAAGCAGTCAGCAGAGTCAACCAGCTCGCAGACCATCAAACTTCTCCATAATCTCACTCGATCAACCGACTCCGCCTTTTGGTCGTTTCAAATCCGAGGGAAAGATTTTGACTAATAGCTTGTAATTTAGCGGCCGAGGCCTCGATCAATAATCCCGTGTCAATAATGATGGAGAGGTGGGCGTGAGGGTGGGGAAATGATTCCACTCGTTGTCTGAGAAAAATGAAGGCGTGGACATCACCCCGGGCTGCCGGCAGGATGTCCACAGGTGCTCGGCCGGTATGACGGTCGAGTCGATGAGACAAATAACGCACACGTGGACGCACACACGGAGTGCACACTCTGTTGTTTCCCCCCGTAGTGTGCATCGGATCAAAACTTTAAAACGCACACACGTCCCTAATGGGCGTATCTTTCACCACACTTTTCTTTCTTCTTTTGCTGACATTTTAGTCAACGGGCCTTTCTCATGACAGTCTCATTTTGAAAGCAGTCTCCTGACAGAAACATTGACCAACCTCCTATAAATGGAGGGAGCAATCTGTTTCTTTATGATCCAGAAAATTGCTAAAAATGGTTTCAAGGAGATAAATAGAGCATCTTGATTCCTTTTCTGACGTGCTGTGAAAATATAGGAGCTCTTATCTGCATGTATTACAGCACATGAAATAAAAACCACCCGGGTCGAGTAATCCTATTATTATCCAAACATACAGTCAGAATGGTCATCTGCTGATGTTTAAATTATTTAAAAAAATTAAAGGTTTTCAAGCTAATTGTCCTGAGAAATATCATACTGTACTCCTTTCACACCGTGTTGTACATCGTCAGCATAATGGCACAAAAATCATGTTAACGACCATCGATTCAACATCAAAATATTGTCGTAATAAAAACGTAAATGTTCCATGAAGAACCAACAAAAGGATTGATAGAGAACCAGACTGATGCACAGTGACCTCAATAATTACAGGATGGCAGACGTTTTCCAACCTCCAGCTCTTCTTAGAGTTTGTTGTCGGACCAAACTAAGTCACTGGTTAAGAAGTGACAAGAACCCAGCGGTCTCTGAGAGAACATCAGAAATCCTCTGCAAAGATGTGGGAACCTGGCCGGAAGAATGACGATCTCAGCAGCCCTCCGTCAGCGAGGTGTTTAAGGTAGAGCGGTCAGACAGGAGCCACTCCGAGTTAAAGACACCTGACAGCCTGCTTGGAGTTTGTCAAAGAAGCTTTTAAAGGACGCTGAGAACGAGGAGAAAAAGAGTCTCTGGGCTGGTGAGAGAGAACAACCGCACCTCCAAGCACTAAATCTGGTGAACACGAGGCTTAAAGGCGAAGGGGTGGAAGCATCTTCTCAGCTGCAGGGACAAGGACGTGAACGCCGCCGAATACGGAGAGGTCCTCAAAGGAGAAGCTGCTACAGAGAGCGGTGAGAGTGAGGCGACGGTTCACCTTTCAGCACGACAACGACTTGGAGAAAACCACGAAGATAACGCTGGAGTGCGGCCTCAGGACTCTCTGACTGCCCTTGAGTGGCCGAGACGAAATCCAGACTGAAACCCCAACGAACATTTTAGGAATAACCTGAAGATGGCCACTCGGGCGCTTCCCATCCAAGTCGGCGCCATCTTTGCTAGTTCAGAGCGGTTTGGAGCAGGAAGTGACCATATTTGGGTGAGCGGTGGATCTGACTCGATCTGATTGGACACCTGACGATACTACGTCCCGCCCACCGACAGCCGTAACATGACTGCGCCTGTCAATCAAACAGACACGCCCCCAAAAACACATCTTATTTTCTAATTAATGATGGGATTTTTTTTCAGATGGACCACCAGAAAACAAGAAGGAGGGACTTTAGCTGGAAAAACCAAGATAACTTTTGGAGAAATATTATTGATGTTGAAGTTGAATGAGAGTCTGTGGAGCCGGAGTCTTTTAGTAGCCAACCTCTAGTGGCACTCGGTGGTATTGCAGCTTAAGGCACTTCCATAGTGGCCTCATTATTCAGACCGGGAAGCTGCATCCACTTTTAAATACAGTCTATGATCCCTGCTAATCTGATGTAACTTCAGAGGATCTATCAGGAAGAATGGGATAAACTGTCTAAATCCGGGTTTAGACAGATTTACCCAAGAAGACATAAAAAAATAAAAGTTATACTTAAAAATGGAAGTTTTCTGCATTAAGTTGTGACTATTGTCTTGAAACCTGTAGAAGATGTGGGCCATCATCACTGCGTAACCCCAATGTTGTTATATTTTTTTGATTTATGTCAAACATTTCCTAAATGTAAAACATGCAGCCTGTGCTCGTATATATCTCTGGTTTCAGCAGTTCGACGTTTCACTGCCTCACTTGTAAAAATTGGAGAGAGTATTCCTGTGGCGAGAATCCCGCTCTGTAGTTACAAGCTTGATATCAAAATCTTCTCAAGCTGCGGTAAGCCGGAGTTTAATGCCTTGATCTGTCAGTCAAAGATGAATGTTACTGACTCCAGCCAACATGGGCACGGGGAGCTTCTGAAAGCAGTCTAAATATTTTGACACAAGCTTTCAGAAGAACACAAAATGCTACAGACCCGGAGCTCAGACTGTGGGGGCACACAGAGAGGCAACAAACGACTCCCAGTGTATTTCATTAAAACGGAAGTGGAGACTGTGATCGGTGCATTTATCACATCAGCCTTTCTTCCAACTGGCATATAATGGTAAAATATTTGTAAGTAAAGTGAGGACGGATGAATGGATGGCACAACAGGAAGCCTGACAATCCACAGCCATACAAACACACTAATATATACTGTACACTCGCTTGCATAAATTTTAGTAAGTAAATGTAAGAATTAAGGACTTTTACCTGCAGTCACTCGGAGGCGGGACTTTACAAAAGGGAACTGATCACGAAGGTACGGAGCAGGAGGCTGCTATAACCTTTATTATTATTATTCGTCGCTTGATCAACATCATTACCGGAGTTATACGCACTTTTGTGACCAGTGGTTTGCTCACATTTGCGACTTCACCTTGGACTGGAAACTGGAGGACACGTCAAAAAAATATTCTGCCACAGAAAAACACAGAAAAAAATGCGTTGTCACAAAAATGTCTGGAACTCGGGTCCTGATGCTGATCGAGCAACGCAAGTTACAAAACTTACGACGGTCACAGCTTATCCCGGCTCCACTTGCATTTCTCTGCTGCGCCCCATTCGTGCACAACAGGAGCAGTCTTGGAACATTTTGATCGCCCCTCGTAGGTAGTGGAGGTTTCCGATGGGACGTATAAAACATCATAAATACATATAATCTTTTGATGTAAGAAAGATCGAGAGAGACCTTTTTTTTTTTATGTTCAACAATCATACCGTGAGAATCCAGTGAAGAGAAGACCAGATCATGTCCTACTTCCTCTCAAATAATAGTAATAGTTCTGCACTGATAGTAGCGGAAGCAGGCCAGAATGCAATATCACCACAGGACATGTGTTTTGAGTTTGCAGCAGGGCCTTCAAATATAACCCAGAACTCGGTGATAAAACAGCCGCCTCTCCTCAGAGTTTATGAAAGCAATAATGATAATAAACTGCAGAAAAAGAAGAGGCAGCTTGAGAGAAACAGTGATCCGATGTTACCCTCCGACCCATCACCCCTCGGCCGAGGTGTGTTTTCTGAGCCGACCTGAACAGTTTGAACATTGCGCTCTAACTGGATTGGGTTCCTGTCAGAGCTGAGCGGTTGGACATTGATAAATTTCCTCCTGTGCGGGATCGATAACTCTCACCTTTCAGCCCACGGCTCCTTCAGAGTGGGACGTCATAATTACACTGTCAAACTGAATGCCTGTCTGTGTTAAGACGGACGACACTGTGTGTGTGTGTGTGTGTGTGTGTGTGTGTGTGTGTGTGTGTGTGTGTGTGTGTGTGTGTGTGTGTGTGTGTGTGTGTGTGTGTGTATGAATGATATACAGCAGAGTTGGTCAACGTGTGTGCAAAGCAGTACAAGGTGGTTTTTTATGTGAATGTTCTATTGTGTGTTTGGGGCTGTGTGCATGGAGATTTATGGATGAAAAGGATCTGTGTGTGTGTGTGTGTGTGTGTGTGTGTGTGTGTGTGTGTGTGTGTGTGTGTGTGTTGGAGTGTTTGTGGGCCCAGGTGATGCTTTGTTAGCTGAGCTGGACTTGTGACTGACAGTGATTGACATCCCGGCAGCCCGCCTCCTCCTTTCGCCTCCCACGGCGCTTTTTGATGCCTGTCACATCGGCCAATCAGCGAAGTGATCTGACAGCTGTCCTGACACACACACACACACAAACATACACCTTCACAGATGAGTAACGATTGTACACAGACAGGCCTAATTCTATTCTCGACTCTGAATCCACCTTTTAAAATGGATCATTAGGCCAAAAAACACATTTTTTTTTTAATCTAAATTTGGAGGACTGCAATCTACTTTATGATGTTTAAATAACCGTAAACTATAACGACACATTTACAGCACTGAGACCACGGCAGCCATGTTTACTCACAGATTAGCAGCTACGATCAGCTCCATAAAAACAACACGGTGGTGGTGGTGGTGATGATGGGGAGGGGCCCCCCTCCCTCCCCCCATTCACGTCCATCACGGTAACTGAATTAACATACGTGATGTTCCTCCGATCTGTAATCTGTCCAGATGCAGTGATGATTAATTTATTCTGTTTCAGGGAAGGAATGGAACCGCAACCATCTGCTGCGTCAGACACCGACGCTTCGCTGCACGCGCGCCTTTCCTCCAGGTTAGTGCAGGTTAATGCCAATATTTTAAGTGTGAGTGTCTGTATTTGCATTATGCATGTCGGCCCGTCTGTACGAGTTTGCATCGCGTGTGTACCCGTGATTGCAACTTAACACGTAGCTGTTCAGTACGTGTGTGTGTGTGTGTGTGTGTGTGTGTGTGTGTGTGTGTGTGTGTGTGTGTGTGTGTCACAGCAGCCGTGCGGTGCTGCTGTCGGTGGAAGAGGCAGCCTGTGGAATTAAAAGTGAATGAAGCGAAGATGAGCGAGGCGGCCTGCTCCTCATAACGCTGCCACAATAACAATAATAATAGTAATAATAATAATAATAATAATCACGGCAATAATAACCTCAGTGCTCATTTAGACATCAATACTAATCACTCTCATTTGGAGGACAATAATAATAATCAGGCTCATTTAGAGTGCCGTTTCTCCACAGAGGCTTTCACTGCCTTTGGGGTTGGTTGGTGCTTAACCTAATGATAATAGTCATGATTCATGGCTCAACTCTCCCTCCCTGCATGTTGCTTTCTCTCCAAATGAACAGTTAGTGTGTGTGTGTGTGTGTGTGGGGGGGGGGTATATAAGAGAAAAAGACAGTGTGAGTGTGTTTTTCTTCTTCGACATTTTAACACACACAAGCTTGTACTTCTCTTTGTAGTTTTTTTTAGAGGACACACAATTTTCTTCTTTTTCCTCCTCTCGAGAACTTCACGTCGACTAACTGACCTCTAAATGTTTTGACACTTTCCAGTGTTTATTCATTATTTTCCTCGTTTTGGCCATCGTTATTATCACCGATCTGTCAAACAGAAATAGTCCAACGGAAGCAAGAAACAGACAATCAATTGTAGAGGTTTTAAACAAAACTCCAGGTTTTCCAAATTCAAAAAAAAAAGAAAAAAAAAGATAGAAGGTAAAATTATACGTTGAACTGTCCACTGGCACTTTACAGAATGACTACACAGTTTTCCTTCAGTTTTAGTGTCTTTCAGCTTTATTTTTCTGATAACACTATTTTTTTTTTTTTTTAGCTTCCTGTTCGCCCTGTTCTTCTGTTTAGCAAATATGACGTTATGAGGCCACAATTGCAAATGAAGATGATGAAATGACCAAAATGGACACAAATTGTTAAAGATTATTTTTGACATTTTGGGAAATGACGCAAGAGGTTTGAATTTTGACAGCCAGACGTCCAGTATACTGGAGATGATGAACTAAACAGTCAGCACATGTTAGTGTGGACAGGCTGCTCCAGGAGATCAGTAACTTTCCGAGTGACCTGATTCCTTAGAGGTGATCATTTTGACAGCAGTTTAAAATCCAGACAATTCAAATGTGTCCTTCGAATCTTTGATGCCTTCTTTATTTGATTTACTTTTATTTTTCAAATGTGTCTCTGATCGCTCACACAGATCTGTTTTTGCGCTGCTCCATCACAGTCTGATCGATGAGGATGCAGGAATTTAGTTCTCGCACTAACGCTCTGTCAGGCCTTTGCAACACCATAAGGCCATCCTCAAGTCTCCGAAAATATTCTCTTCTCTTTCTGATGTATTGCGTGCCGGCACACGGGACAAGTCAGGCGCTAATGTAATTCCTCACGAGCGGCGCTCATCTCATCTGGGCTCCAGCTTTGAACTCTTGGCTCGGCGGCTTTTTCAGAACGAGACAGAAAATGGGGACAGAGGGAGAGAATTGTCCGGCACTGATTCGCTGTAAAAAAAAAAAAAAAAAAAAAAAAGAAGAAAACTCGGACAGAAGATCATTTCAGCGCCGCTCGGGAAGATCAAAAGCTCGGCTGGCAAGAGAGCGGGGCGCGGGGGGGGGGTGGAGATCGTATCGGCGGGCTCTCATTTCATTCACAGACGAGTGTGAAATGACTTCATCTGTTGTGTGGACTCACACTAGACACCATTATACACCACTGTATCCTGACCCTCCCTTCTTCCTCCCTCCCTCCCTCACTCTGCCCTGCACGCTGGCAGCTACGGGCCAAAAACCCATCACAGCTTTGTCCTAATAATACATCTGTCAGGTGTTACTTTGTGTTTCTATTAGCCACACCGGCAGCTTTAACCTACATTGACATTAAGAGTATTAAAAAGCCTGATTCTTTAATTGCAGTGTGAGATTCTCTTAAATAACACCGGTTGGTCTCAGGTCTGATGTTAATTGGCTATTCACAGGAGCTGAAGGTGTCAACCTTTAAAAGCAACTAAAAAGGGAATAAGGGAGCGCTAATAGAAGATCAGACCTCGAGTCTGGGCCTAGAGTACTTTGAGAACCGGCGGTGCACATCGTTAACACTCCTGCACTTAAAAAAATATAAAAATATAAAGGAATTTGCCCAAACTTCTGAGCCTGAAACACTTGAATAATTTAGCACTGAATATTATAAATCCCCTTGATTATTTCAGGAACGACAACAAACGGGTTATAACACCACAGCTCTCTCTCTCTCTCTCGGCGTCGCTGCTGATGGAGATCGCAGCACACGTTGCAGGCACACACTCAAAGAAACGGCAGAGTGTGAGAGAAGGGAAAAAAGAAAGGGAAGCATAATGAGATAATAAGAGTCGGCTTAAAACGAGGATTTTCCTCCTCCTTTCTTCTTCTTCTTCTTCCTTCATCCCCCCGTCTTCATTTCCTCCCTTCATTAGAAGAGCAGTCTGCTACGGAGCCAGGCTGTAATGCCGTGCGTTGCCTGTGAAAGCTTTTCTTCCTCTCTGTCTCTTTTTTTTCTGCCCTCCCCTTTCCTTGTCTTCATCATCCTCCTCCTCCTCCTCCTCCTCTCTCCCTTGAACACCCTGTTTAGCTGTTTAAGCTGATGACACAGAGAATATTGCATGTTGAAAGGCCGTTCACCACACACACACACACACACACACACACACACACACACACACACACACACACACACACACACACACACACACACACACACACACACACACACACACACACACACACACACACACACACACACACACACACACACACACACACACACACACACTCTTGCCCAGAGCGAAAGGCCCCAGGCAGTCTCTTTCCCGCTAGCCAGGGGCGATCATTCTGCCTCTATGATACTTTAACTGTGGGATGTCAGGAAACATTAGGCCTTTAAAAACACAGCTACGATGCAGTGCAGACACACACTGACAACACACACACACACACACACACACACACACACACACACACACACACACACACACACACACACACACACACACACACACACACACACACACACACACACACACACACACACACACACACACACACACACACACACTCTCTCTCAACTGTAGTCCCATCCACTTTCCTCCAAGGCCATAATAGTTATGCAATCCTCCTGTGCAGATTTTTTTTTTTTTTGTGTGCAGTAGGGGACTGTGATTTATTTATTTCACATCTAGTTTTTCCCTTTTTGTCGAATCACCTTTTCTGAACAGTCACAACTTCAAATGCATAACAAGTATGTAATGTTTTGTAATACTAATTTGCTTTTTGGATTACTGTAACATTTTGATGCTCTGAACCGGAAACCAGTTCAGTGTATGACATGCCAGGATATCTCTTATTGAGTTGATAATCCATTCCAGTCTCCACAGTATGCCAAATCTAAATGAATGCCATGCATCTCTACATTTTCTTCATCACTAGTTCATGTCATTTGACTTCTCACCCGTGCAACATTAACTTGATCCTTTCTCGTCTCTTCTCAAAGTTGATGCCCGATGTTATTTATCATCGTAAACAAGCAGAACACTGCAGTATATGGATGATGTACAACTTTTTTCGACTGATTTTTTTTCTAGGTATGGTTGTAATGCTCACCAAACAACTTTAAATTGCATAAATGAACAATAGAATAATTGCAAGAAGAAAATAATTGTGTTACTAAAAAATGTAATGACTGCATGCATAGTTTGAAGGCGTGTTTTGTATTTCCCTTCAAAGCAGAACCAAGTCCATGTCGCTATAACGCCACGTACATGACCACTTTCATTGAAAAAGGAGTCAATATTTTGTGCATTTCTGCATATCCTGCATGAAGAAAAGAAAATGAGAATGTTGAACATTGTTAAACTCATTGGATGTTTCTAAATACGTTCTGACGTCCCTTTGTAGTTGAAAATTGAATCCTGATATTGGAAAGAAAATGAATGTATGGTTAGCACATGGTGCTAATCACAACAAGCTGATGCTGAATGAGACCTTGTGGCCTAATGGGAAAGACATCTGCCTCTGGATTAGAAGATTGAGGCTGCGAATCCCTTTGTGTTTCTAATATTGAGGTAGTCCGCAGTCACAATCATGATGAGTTTATGCTGCTCAGGTGTTAAAAAGTCCCTTCGTGTTTGCTGTATCTGAAGGCTTTAAAATGGAGGGAGCACTTGATGCGTTGTCCATTTTTGTGGTATTAATAATCACAAAAAAATGATCCTTTAAACTTCTACAAACTTTTGAATTTATTCAATGTGTGTCCCAATGGACAAGGCATCTTACTTCGGATCAGAAGATTGAGGGTTCAAGTCCCTTCGTGGTTGCCGCATTTTCATAGTGACTTTAGTCATCATAACGAAACAGGCACATGTTGCTACACCATACAAACGTTGATGTTATGCTTCCCGCTTATAGAAAAAAAAAATAAATCCTATATTAAATTTAGATGGTAATAATTGCAACATAGATTGTTCAGTCCCTCACCAACGTGCATGTTTTGGGTGCTCGATCCAGTTCTGTACTAAAAACAATTGGCCTGAAAAATTGGTAACGCAAGGTCCGGTTAGCTCAGATGGTTGGTCCTTCGTGGTTGATGTATCGCCGTAGTCACAGCAATCCTTATGACAAAAAAAGCACTTGTTGCTTCATGACAGAAACTTTGATCAAACAGTTCATGCAGAAAAGGTCAATTAGATTGTGCTGTGAAACCTCCCAACATAGATTGTTCAATCCCTCACCGATGGTTAGACCCTGGTCCCGATAAAGCTGACGTCATAGGTTTAATACCCATGCTGGCCATATTTCAGCAAAACACATTATATTGCAACAGTGATCTGTTTTCAGTTGTTTCTGGACAACAAGTCTTTTGTACTGAGGAATAAACTATATCAGGCTTTGATTAATCACTCAATACATATTTGGACTTTTCATGGAATGTATTGACAGTTATAAAACACAGAATATCACCACACATCCAGAATTTCCATGACAGTGGTGAACATAACATGTTGTTGGGCTAACTGGTGCTAACGCTGCTGCTCGCCACCAATAAGATAATCAAATCCAAGCTGCTGGAATTTGTACATTTTGATGTTTTGCAATCTTGTGGTCAAATGTTGCTGCAACGTCCAGAAAGTCAAGGAACTCATCCCTTCTCTCTTTCCACATTTCCTGCCTGCCTCTTATGAAATATGAGCAAGAAGGCAAAACCGTTTTAAAATGTAATATACTTCAAGAGATACAAGGTATTTCATTGATGTAAACGTTTTATTTGCGACTGTCTTTTCATATAAGTGTTCATTTCTATTGGTGTTTCTGTAGATGATCAGTTGAGACGTGAGTCTGTTGTATTAGGCATTACGAGCGACTCCAGCCTGTCCCGTCTCTCTCTTCCTCTCCGTCTTTGAGCCTCTGAGAACTGCAAAGAGTGGACTGAGTTTTAATAATAAAACATCTGACACCAGGATTTAGGGGGCTCTGCACTGGAATACTTCCTGTATCCTTGCAATAACTCCCGTATTTTGTTCCAAAATGAGGGAGAGATCTCTTTTGTGAGCAGAGACGCAACGAGCGAAGGAGAGTCTGCAGATATTAGCATTTAATGAAATGCACATTTTTTCCATTTAGTTTGAAATGTTTCCAAATCTAGGGAAATGCGGGGATGACCCATATTTTGATATGCTCTTTATTAGTTTGTTTTCTTTTCATGCGTTCTCTTTTTCTCCACTTAAGGTTTCAATCCATCCTCTTTGAGCCCTGCGTGCCAAGATGCTGTGAGGACGAGTCCAGCCTTAATACAACCACTGTGAAAGTGTAGGTCACTGATATATATGGTTTTACTGAACTCATCCATGCCCCTCTCTAAAGTCAGGAGTTTACTTTCAGTGTCCTGAATTAAAAAAAAAAAAAAAAAAAAAACCCAGAGAGCTGAATGTATTAGCAGCTACTAGTAGCAGAGCCAAAAGTTTCCTCCAACATTTCCTGTTTTAACTTTGTTGAAACGCACACACAGGATCACACATATAGACACTCAGAGGAAGGTCTAGTGTGTGCGTGTGTGTGTGTATGCGGGAGTGTGTGTCTGTGTTTGGCTGCAGGCCCATATGGTGTTAATTGGATAATGAGGCACAATGACAAATCCCTGTTGCTGCAACAATAAGGTGCTGCTATCCAGGTTTAATATCTCAGGCCCTGGTGTAATGCTGTTTGGACACACACACACACACACACACACACACACACACACACACACACACACACACACACACACACACACACACACACACACACACACACACAAAACTCAGGTGTCTGTTGCACCACTTACGAAACTAATCTGGCTCTTCCTCCCAGCAGCCAATCAGTGGCAGCCATTGCTCCCCCAACAACCAATCAATTAACTCTAATTCTTGTAAGGCTCTTCTATCCTCTCCTCTATTTCTCCTCTTCTGTTCCTCTTCTGTTCCTCTTCTTCTCTCCTCATTTCCTTTCCTAATTTCTTCCCCTTCCACCCACTCTCTTTTACTGCTATTCATTGTTTTAATTCCTGGTTTCTTTTTCTCATAATTTTTTTCCCCTCTCCTCTCCTCTCCTCTCCTCTCCTCTCCTCTCCTCTCCTCTCCTCTCCTCTCCTCTCCTCTCCTCTCCTCTCCTCTCCTCTCCTCTCCTCTCCTCTCCTCTCCTCTCCTCTTGCCGAGCCATAACGGGGGGGGATGATGGGCCATAATTCATGTGGATCCGGGCCGCCCCAGACGTGCTCACATTAATTGGATGTCCATATTAAATGGAAAATGAGAGCGGCGCTGAGGGAAAAAGTGAATGACTGACTCTCTTGGCTGCTATTGACCTATGAGGAAGAGACGCTGCCCTTTTCCCCAGCGCTCTCCCTCGCCCAGTTTTCTCTGCTCCCGTCAGCGTGATGGATCTCAAAGCATTCATTTTCTGACCCCTCACCTGGAAGCAGATTAAGCGCTCTGATTCAATAGGGCCGTTAATGGGGGCGCCAAAAGTTTATGAGGATTTCTGGAAAAGGCCAGGGAAATTAGATTGTAAGCTAACAGATTTATTGCTCTGTTTCAACACATTGTAAAAAGATTATAGGACCTTGAGGCAGGTTGGCGGGGCAGAGGGGCCGTGGCGTGTCTCGGTGTGAAGGAGAGGTATAGGAGAGAGAAACAGTGTCCTGCTCTCACATTTACCTGCTATTCTACACTGACAGGGCAAAGACAAGCATGTCAGTCAGCGAAGGATAAGCTCATGCCTGACCGTAACCTGAGCGACAGATGTTTAGACAGAAAGCAGGGCATTCCCCTGATGAAATCCTGTTGGAGGTGATGTGATGTGGAGTGATGTTGTCTGTAACCCTTTTCACCTGTTTTTAAATCATGATGTGACTGATCTGTGCAGTGGCTCTAAAGAACAGTACACATACAATGACCCAAACTGAGCTGGTAACTGTCTTGAAGAATAACCAACCTTAATTAACTGCTTTTATGGCAGACTTTTAATTTTTTTTAAATTTTTTTTGGGGGGATTGAACCAATGACCTTGGGGTTATTAGCACCACGCTCTGACCATGAGCTAACCGGCCCTGTTTTACTAGTTTTTGTAGGCCATGTTTATTCCAAAAGAAACCTGGGTCTGGCACCTAAAATGGGACCAATGGAGAGGCTTTAAATTAAAGAAGTTATGACAATTTGCAGTATGTGCTATTTGTCAATCAAGTGGAAACGCTTACATTGAGGATGAATCCCCAAAGCACCAAGGGCTAAGTCTGTTCTAAAGCCTTCAGGGAACGATCAGACCTATTAACCACGAAGGGACTCGAACCCTCAATCTTCTGAGCCAAAGTCTGACACCTTATCCATTAGGCCACTTGGTTACATCTGCAGCTCAATATTTTAGTCAAGTTTGAGTACACCACATACAAATATCAGTATGCAAGACATGAAATAAATAACAAATGCAAGACAGTCTTGGATAAAGAAATGTGGCCAGTATGGGGATTGAATCCATGACCTTGGCATTATTAGCACCATGCTCTGACCATCTGAGCTAACCGACCTTAATTTTCAGGGTTTTTGGGTCATTTACATTCTAAAAACAAACCCAGGGCCGCCACCTAAAATGGGACCAAGAAATTTGAGGTTTTTGTTGACTCCCTTTTAAAGCATTCAGGGAACCATCAGATCTACCAACTACGAAGGGACTTGAACCCTCAATCTTCTGATCTGAAGTCAGATGCCTTATCCATTAGGCCACATGGTACAATTTGGAGCTTAATTTTTTAGTCAAGTTGGAGTACACCACATACAAATATCAGCATGCAAGACAAAATAAGTAACAAATGCAAGACAATCTTGGATAAAGAAATTTGGCCAGTACGGGGCTTGAACCCATGACCTTGGTTTTAGTTGCATATTTTTGTCAAGTTGGAATACACCACATACAAATATCAGTGCAAGCGATGAAATAAATAATAAATGCAAGACAATATTGGATTTAGAAATTTGAGGTTTTTGGCCAGCATGGGGATTGAACCATGACCTTGGATTTATTAGCACCACGCTCTGACCATTTGAGCTAACCAGCCTTAATTTTCAAGGTTTTCGTGCCGTTTTTATTCTAAAAGAAGCCTAGGTCCGCCACCTAAAATGGGACCAAGAAATCCTTACCTTGAGGACATGTTTCCAGATTACTAAGTGCTGAGTCCCTTTTAAAGCATTTAGGGAACCATCAGATCTATCAACCACGAAGGGACTTGAACCCTCAATCTCCTGATCCGAAGTCAGACGCCTTATCCTTTAGGCCACGTGGTCCCTTTTATAGCACAATCCTTTCGTCAAGTTTGAGTACACCACATACAAATATCAGTATGCAAGACATGAAATAAATAACAAATGCAAGACAATCTTGGATAAAGAAATTTGAGGTTTTTGCTGGTTCTTGGCCAGTATGGGGATTGAACCCATGATCTTGGTGTTATTAGCAACTCACTCTTACAATCTGAGCTAACTGCCCTTGTTTTACTGATTTTTTAGGCCATTTTTATTCCAAAAGACGTTTGGGTCCAGCACCTTAAATGAGACGGCTCGTGTACCTTGAAGTCAGAACATCAGAGTATCAAGTCGTGCTTACATTTTCAATCCTGCTTCCAACCAGCAGAATTACCAACCACAAAAGGATTTGAACCCTCACGCTTCTGATCAGACACCCCCCGCCCTCCTGAATCTCACTCTTGGTCTCTTCCACTTCCTGTGGGCAGGGCTTAAGAGGCAAGCTCTCCCACTTTTCAGGTTATTTTGCCAGAGAACCTGTGTAAGGGAACAAAGGTAAGAATCACCTGCAAATGAATCATCTGTAAGAGATAACGTTCACTAAAATATTTGAAAACTAGTTATAAATACAGAATATAAGCTTCACACACTGTAGCGGGTGGCAAACCCCTTTCATTTCGGCTTTAGCCCACTTTTAAAACTCAAATATTTCTTCCATCATGCAATAGTTAGCTGGTACGTGTTACTAGCACCGCTGCTTAACTGCAGGCCGACAACTGTTGTACAAACGCACAACCATTAATGCACACTTGCCATGCAATACGAAATCGTGCAATGGAGGAGAATCTCCATCTGGGTGTGTAACTGAAGTGTTCGCTAAATGCCTGCAGCGATCTGTCTGCTTCCACGTCTTAAATTCTCATCCAACATTCAGCAGTGACAAAAAAAAAGGCCTCTGCTGGAAACGCAGTCTGCTGAGGAAAAACAGTTTTTCATCATCAGTAATGATGAGCTGAGATGCTAACACAAACAGATTTCCAGTGTGTTTGGCAACCGACTCAGGAGTAACGTAACATTCAGTCATGCGTGTTAGCTTGGCTGTCGGTGGGGACCTACGTACATGGCTCAGGGTTAAAATCTTCTCACCAGGGCTGAGCTGTCTCTGTAGGCCGAGCTGCCGAGTTTGGGTTTAACCCTCTGATGTCTGATGTTCGGTTGCACACCAGCGCCTCGGGATCTCTCTCTGTAGTAAATTAATTTACATTTGGAGGATTTTCTAAAGATGCTGGCTTCCTGTGGAGCCAGGGAGATCAAAGTGTCTCATTCTGTGTGTTTGATGATGTTTGATGTTTGCTTTGAGTGTGAATGTTGCTGACTTTTTGCTGTCTTTTTCTCTGCACAGCGGGAGGTGCTCTTTCCTGCCTTTTACTTTCTGCCCTTCCTCGCCCAAATTTGGTAAGTTGCGTTTTACTTTTTTTCCGGCTCTGATTCAGAATCCCTTTGCTGACATATTCTTAATCACCTCATGATATCTACTCAACAAGCATTTGATGGCGGGGTGATGATGTAGGAGGAGGAGGCCAAGTTCAATTCTTGCCCCAAGTGGCACAAATTCTTTGAAATGTAATATTGTGAATCAGTAAAAATTCGCCCTCAGAAACTTCTTAAGTAACACCACTGAGATGTTTGATTTCAGATCCTGAATATCCTCATTTGCCAGTTTGTATTTCCTGTCATTATTCAGTGTTATGGTTTTATGTTGGGTTATTTTCCCCCAATCAGTCTGTTTTACGTGCGCGGTCCGTCTAAGGGATTTTGACTTGATGTTGATTTTAATTGCTCATGAATTATTTAGCATTTCTTCGACCAGTATCTTAACTTCATCGGTGCTTGTTGTGCCCCGGTGCAGATGGTTTCCTTTGGCCCCTCCCCTCGCCCCAAACACAAGCACACACTCTTGCGCACATACATTCACAAACTTAGCCCATGTTGCTAACTTCTTGTCCGTTTGCGGAAGAGCCTCTTGCTTCAAAATGTAATATTTGAGGAAAAAAATGGTCACAACGTCAACGCAAGTTATCGCAAAATGCCGAGGAACAAATAATTAGCATTTCTCAACATGCCTTCCTCCTTTAGTAACTTTAAAAAATAAAGCAACCAAATTAGATTGACGTGATCTCAAGTCTAAGTGATGCGTAGGAATAACAGCCTATTTATTTTGATTAAAACATGTAGTTTTAGAACATTTCAATGTAGAAAAAGATGCATAGAAATAGCCTGTTACTCAATACTATTATTGCTTTATGCAAGATGAAAAGCTGGTATTCATCGCTATCGGATTTGTCAAGGGGTCAACAATGTTTTTAAATGATCACTTTGTCGTGCTGGATAAAGTGGGACAGGCAGGATACTTTAATCCATCTTTTTTTTTTTACGTGCCTCTTTTGGATTTTTGTACCCAGTTTCATTGTCAACAGTTAAATTGCCTGTTTTAAATCTTTCTCTGACTAAAGGACAACTTAACAGTTTCATTTTTTGCTTCACTTGTTTGGTAGTTGGTGCCATATATTGCGTATTGTGTGGTGTTGTCATCTTCTGATTTATCCCTCTTTGTGAAAAGGGTTTGACATATATCTAGAAATACACAATATTACTCCGCAAAAGAGACAAAGAATATTATTCATCACGCAGTACCATCAGGGATTCGTGTGACTGATCCAGTTTTCAATCTTCAGCACGACAGTGACCCCAAAAACACCCTGTGGCAAACTCTCCATGATGGTTGTAACAACCTACCTGCCAAATACCTTGAAAACTGTGTGTACCCTGGAGAGGTGCTGTTTCAAAGGCAAAGGGTTGTCACACCAAATATTGATTTGAGTTTTTCTTTTTCTTTTTTTTCTGTTTACTGGACTTTGTATGGAGTTAATTGATAAATAACAACTATTCATGGCATAGTTTTTTGAAAACATTCCCACTTTCCTTTTAATCCCATTTGAACAGTACTTTAAAGTATTGTTTTGTCATTTCTTTCTTCTTTTTAACTTTTTGACGCTCTCTGGGGGATGGTATCATAATTGTGCAATATATATATATATATATACCTAAATCACGTGTCATGTTGGCCATTTACCTGATGAAAACCACGTAGAGTCGAGATGTTGTCTAAACTCGGCTATAATCCAGTGTGAGCAGAGACTTTATCTTTTCTTTTGTTGCTCAAGGGGAGGCGCTGCTGGTTACATAACTGCACTGATTTCACTGATTACTTAGCTCACTGTTTTTGTGATAAGCACGTTTGACGCCGTCAGAATTTTCTGGACATCGAGTGTGTCTTTTTCAAACAGCCTTGGTAACCCCGAACAAAATCTGTGCAACACATCCATGTATTTTAGAGCTGTCTTGTTGGTGCGGACGGTCGCACTAATATCCGAACAATGTTTAAATATTTACAGAAAATGGGAAAATCTGATTAAGTTCGTCAGCATCATCTGTTTTCTCTCAAGAGCTTCACATCTTACATTTTTCCATTTTATTTCAGATCCATGATAACTTACCGCTGCCGTTTTTTTTTTTTTTTTTTTTGCTGACTTCTCGTGACTGCGTGTAGAATATATAAATGGGAGTACGAATTTTTACACGTCCTGAAATTTTTTTACAACGCGACGATAAGTTTTCACCTGGCGGCTGTTATGGGTCGACAGTGCGAGTGTGACTGAACAGCGGTGTGTGCCGAGTGTCGCTCCGTACGTCAGTGTGATGTGCTGCAGGCCGAGCAGCAGCGCGACCTGATGGAAATGAATCTGCGTGATTGCTGTGGAAGCTGCATCTTATTGCTTGTTCATTCAAATGTGCAGGATGCATATGTCTGTGTGTGTGCGTGTGTGTGTGTGTGTGTGTGTGTTGAGAGATGTCACAGAGTTAGTATGCGTACAATTGCCAGAAACTCCACCCCCCCTTCCCCCTCCTGACTCTACCTACATCTGATTCCCTTCCGGCTACAGCAAAGGCCCCTGGGCACGTTGTGAGGCCCCTACGCCCACTCTTTTATACATCCACATCGGTGTGTGTGTGTGTGTGTGTGTGTGTGTGTGTGTGTGTGCGTGTGTGCGTGCGTGCGTGCGTGTGTGTGTGCGTGCGTATGCATGGGTAGATGCATCTATTGTTGTTAATCTGATTTGGTTAAATGTCCCCGGGGCACACACAAAGCAGAACCTCCTCACCTTTAACCCGCCTCCTCCTCATCGTTTTTCTCTTCACAGTTATTAATCCCCGACCGTCTCGCTCGTTTGAAGAGGCTAATCAGTTTAAGAACTTTGATACAGATAATATTCTGGGGCACCGTGTGAACGTAAGCTCAGTGCGCCAGTGTTTTCTTTGTGTGGGGAATTTTTTTTCAGCCCAGTTTCTTCTCTATTTGAACACTCTTGCTGAGAATAATATCCCGTCTCAAGTCAATCAGTTGTAACTCTATGTACGTCATGTGGAACATTTGCTGACATGCACCTGATGTGTGATATGCAAATACCTTTATGATTGACTCAGAAAATCAAATTGAATACACACTCTATCACTGATATTACTATTATTGTTTACCTTTAAGGAGGTTGTGTTTTCAGTGCGGTTTGTTTGTCAGCCGAGTTCCATAAATAACATTTAAAAAAAAAAAAAAAATTAATCAAACTTGTTGGAAAGGTGTAGCATGAGCCAGGGAAGAATCCAAGTACATCTTAAATTCAGTAGATGGTCACTTCAATAGTAAAAAAACAACAACAACATAGGCCATATTTGAAATGTGACACCTTTACGGGTACCAGTAATCCTCTGGGATGCATATGGATTTAATAGCAGTCGTTAACTGGAACTGATGCAATTGTAGCACAATCGCCTCGATTGTAATAATAAAATATATCCACACATGTATATCGGTTGCAGCTGCAGATTTGTATATTATAAAAGAGCAGCCTTTGGCCTCGACGGAAGTCTGTGCTGTCAGTGCACTTCTAGCTTTTCTATTGTGAAATATGCTGTTGTCACTAAAACTATCACAAAACCAGACCTGCATTGATCTTTTTTTTTTTTTTTTTTTTTTTTTTTTTTTTAGAGAGTTTGCATAGTTGGCCCGGAAATTTAGACGATGAAATGATTATTTTTCTTCTGTCAAAATAGACAAGAAATCCGTAAACGTGAACAGACAAATGAAAGTTTGAACATATACAATCCCAGACCAACAAAGATCCCGAGGGAAAACTGTGAGAAACGGTGAAAAGACTTTTTAAACATTGTTGAAAAATTGTTGAAAAAAACCCTCAAAATCTGTCTTTTCTCAAGTTACTAAAGGATGAGATAGATGTTTTTTGGGGGTTTGGAAAAATATGGAAGAAGAACTGAGCTGTCTAGCCACAGCTTTTTTTTTTTGGTGTATAAAGATTTTTGTGGATTTTTGGATTTGCCTTTTTGCCTTCATTCAAAGGCAAGCTGAGAGAGAAGAGGAATGACAGTCAACAATTTGTTTCTGACCCAAATCCAATCAGGAAAGCACAGTTAGCATTTCAACGTAGCCCAATATTTTGTATTTCAGACCTGTCAAATTTGCCACAGAATTATGTGGACAAATACACAAATCCGATATATTTTGAGTCTAACTTGCATTTTCATTTGACTGAAGGCATATTTACACAGCGCTTCTGACGTGTCAGTGCTTGACAGGAAGACTGACAGCGTGCCGACCTGTATTTAACATTCGAACCTTGTGTATTTGACATCGGCTCTGTAGACTTTTCTCTGAGCTGTGTGTCGGTGTTGTTGGTTTAGCCTCATTATCCCAAATCCAACATCATTTCCAGTCAGATGAGTGTTTGTGTATTTACTTCTCGCTGCTTTTCTCTGCTCCATCTGAACTGTGATGTTCAGCTGACCTCAAAGCTAACAGTCACCCATTTCGTACCCCCCCCCCACACACACACACACTATTCTCTCCCTCGTGCACCCGTCTCACCCCCTGCCTCCCCATCCTTTCTACCTGCGGCAAAGTCTTATGTAAAACACATTTATTTTTAATGGATTTTTTAATGAATTTTTTAGCTGCCTATTAATAATGCCATTAGTGGTGGTAGAGCGGCGTCAGACAGCAGCCCGGCCTGCTAATCCTGCCCCCCAGCCCTGGCAAACGCAACTAATCCAGGCCCCTGCTTTGGCTCCAAGTAGGCCTCACACACACACACACACACACACACACACACACACACACACACACACACACACACACACACACACACACACACACACACACACACACACACACACACACACACACACACACACACACACACAGAAGTATGTGCAAACACAAACTGTATGTAAAACACACTGCCACACACACATGAGAGCATTGGCTAATCCTCAGTGTGTATATTTCACCATTATTTCTTTCTCGCTTGTCTTTTCACACGCCCCCCCCCCCGCCCCGCCGCCTCTCCACACCCACTCCCCCACCACCTCCTCTTCTTCTTTTTCTTCTACTTCTTCTTCACTCAATCACAACCCTCCTCCTCCTCCTCCTTTAATCCTTCTGTCGCTCCTTCTCTCCTCCTCGTTCACGTCTCCCCTTCGCCTCCCACCTTATTTCAACCCTTCGTCCCCCTTTCAAGCCCCCCCCACTCCACTCCCTCTCCTTCCCTCTTGACCTCCTCCCGCGTCTTTTTCTTTTTTCCTCTCTTCGTCTTCACCGCCCTCCTCTGCCGCCTTTCTTCTTGTTCTCCCCTGGGCACCCAGCAGGCCCGGCCTTGGTGCTCATCTCCTCACGGAGGCTCCTTACCTGGGGCCCTGAGTGCACACACACACACACACACACACACACACACACACACACACACACACACACACACACACACACACACACACACACACACACACACACACACACACACACACACACACACACACACACACATCTGTAGACGCTACCAAAAAAAAAAAAAAAAAAAAGTCAGAGCAGAGCTGCTTAAAGCCTTAATAGAATTTGAGCCCAGCTCAGAGAGCGCTGGAGAAAAGATGTTAATTACTGCAGGTTTTAATGCTAATTAAATGTTTCAATTAATGGTGTGTTTGTTGCCAAAATGTGTGTCAGTAATTGACGAACGGCTATAAGGTGTGTGAAGGCATTAAAAGGGAAGAGACAAAGAGAGTGCGCTCTACCTCCGAGATGTGCCAGAGCCCGGAGCAGTGCAGCATGGGAAATTTCATTCATGAGGTGGAAAGAAAAAAGTGCTGGAACAGATTCAATACAGCTGGTTTCCATAAAACCGTTCGTGGCCTCCGTCAGCTGAAGCGTTTCTGTGCAGCTGGACTGTTGATGTATACAACATACTGAGCTGAAGGGGTCCTGGATGTTCAACAGGAGAACAACATATACAGGCAGAGAGCAGACAGTCCAACTTATTTGTAAGAAGATCCGTCATGACTAAGCATACGAAAAAGAATGAAAATTCTCTTGCCATATAAAGATGATTTGTTTTTCAGTTTTTACTGACTTTTCTGGATTTGTTTTTATTAAAACTTTATCCCCCATCACATGCGGACTTCTAGTTTCCTGTTGCAGCTAGAAACGCAAGTTCATACTGAATGCGATATTTCCAACTCAGAAAATAAGTTTTGGTAAAAGAAAGTGATGAAAAAAAGAGAATTAGTTGCTTATTATGCACAAATATGTATTTAAATTTTTAAATTTAAGGTAAGAATGAATTATGTAGTGTTTGAGCTCTGGTGTTTGAAGTTCAGCTATATATATATATATATATATATATTTATATATTTTGTTTATTATTATTTATTTTAGCAACATTAGCAAGAATTATCAGGAAAAATAAGTAATAAGAAGTCGTCATTGGTGCAGACACCACTAATAATGCTGATCCCTTTGAGGCAGTATTGAGAACTTTGGGTGTTTTTTTAGCTGTTCAGGCCGGTCGGATGTAAAAACAGGACACAAAGAGAACAGAAGACAGGAAGGAGGACAAAAGTCTGTTATTGAAATCAGAGATGGGCCAACAGTTATGCTGCAAATTCGACTTCTTTGCATTCTGTTGACACATTACAAGATCTTGACTCCAATCCAGTCACTTGTTGCTTCACCGATGATCTAAGTAGGAACAGAAAAACAAGCAAACAAATGTTGCAATAAATATGACTTTGCAAAAGTTTGTCTCTATTGATACAGCTGACCATCTTATCTTGTGAAAATAAAAGTCATTTGTTTCCCTCTGTGAGCGCTCAAGATTCAAAGGATCCACTTTCAGCGAACTCCTGTCTGAACTGGTATCAGAGCTGGACTTGAAAAGCAAACATCACTTTACTTTATACTCTTTTTATATGACATTCATTGCTTAATTTGCTGTAATTGTTTAATCTTTTCAATTAAAGACACACACTCACCAACACTTTATTGAACCACCCGTGCAATCCAGTACAATTTAGTACCACAACATAACTACAGTGAACTGCATCATATTGAGAAGTGTTCAGCGGCGTATTTTATGTTGACGGGATCATAACATTATAATACATCGGAAGTCTTTGGGTTTTGGTTCCTGGGTAGTGGGACAAAACGGGATATTTGATGGCATCGATTTGGCTCTTGAAATTATTTATGTCAATCAGTTGTAAATGTTACGTAGACATTATTGCACCAGTGGTTTAATAATAATACACTGATGTGTGACACACCGCATTGTGAGTACTTTAAGTTTGGATACTTTAGGTGCACTTTGCTAACGCGGACATGTTTTGATTTGACGTGTGCATGCCGGACTTGTGCTTGTAGTGGAATATTTCATACAACTTAAGTCTCTTAATTCTTCCTGCACCTGTGACTCACAAACACCTGACTCACCTCCGTACACCAGAGAAGTAACGATCCAGAAATGTACAGTTTATTTTCTTCTGTCAGTGTGGAGCAGACAGGTGTTTGTCTCATGACTGTGTGTGTGTGTGTGTGTGTGTGTGTGTGTGTGTGTGTGTGTGTGTGTGTGTGTGTGTGTGTGTGTGTGTGTGTGTGTGTGTGTGTGTGTGTGTGTGTGTGTGTATGCTGCCCCACGGTGATGCACTGCAGACACAGACAGTCCATCACGTTGAATTATTACCTCGCTGAGGAGCCAGCGACGCACTCACAACTGCTTTGTGTTCACTTTACACATTCCTTGTGTGTGTGTGTGTGTGTGTGTGTGTGTGTGTGTGTGTGTGTGTGTGTGTGTGTGTGTGTGTGTGTGTGTGTGTGTGTGTGTGTGTGTGTGTGTGTGTGTGTGTGTGTGTGTGTGTTTTGCTTGTGCATACCGTGTGTCACACTTGCTGCACACTGATATGAATTCTCTCTGACTTGGTATGCAAATCAAAAGACTCTAGGTAGGGTAGTGCTAATTGCCCGGTGGCTCTTTGAGCAGTGACTGTGTTGCGTGTGTGTGTGTGTGTGTGTGTGTGTGTGTGTGTGTGTGTGTGTGTGTGTGTGTGTGTGTGTGTGAGAGAACAAGTTTGCGCAGGTGTGTGTGTGTGTGTGTGTGTGTGTGTGTGTGTGTGTGTGTGTGTGTGTGTGTGTGTGTGTGTGTGTGTGTGTGTGTGTGTGTGTGTGTGTGTGTGTGTGTGTGTGTGTGTGTGTGTGTGTGTGTGTGTGTCTCCTAAGGCTTTCAGGATAAGGATGTGAAATTCCAGATCAGCGTTTCGGTGCTGAAGGCCTGTAGGCTCCTGTCAATCCTGCTGACACACACACACACACACACACACACACACACACACACACACACACACACACACACACACACACACACACACACACACACACACATGTCTCTGAGTTTCTTGCCCAGATTACCATAATTAAGTCATTTGTTGTGGTTGAGGCTGATAAAATCATTGAATTATTCAATACCAACAATATCTGAGGCTAGATAAATCTGTGTCTGTGTGTGTGTGTGTGAAAATGTTTGTGCGCATGTGCCACTGTACACTCCCAACACCACACTCTCCATCACCCACAATGCACCGCACTCCTGGCAATGATATGGCGGGGGCTAATCAAGCACTCCTCTCCGCAGCATCACAACCATCCATCACACACGGACACAAACATCCTTCAACGGGCAGCCGTTCATTTGCTTGCATGGCGGCGACACAGCACCCGTTGCTGCACCGTCAACAATCTGCAGATGCTCCAAAGACCTGTAAAAGTTAGAACTGATATGCATATATCATATTTTGTGTGCACCTGTCATTCACAGTTTTCGAGGACAAAAGCATTACTTCACTTTGCCGCGTTGAATTAGCGTCAGCATCTTCGGCACGTCTGAAAGCAGCCAGAAAGTTCTTCTTTTTTTTTTTTTTTTTTTTTTTTTTTTAACACTGACAGCAAAACAAAATGGATTGTGGGGAAGAGGAAGGCGGAGAAGTGTGTGTGGGTGTGTGTGTGTGTGTGTGTGGGTTGGCGGGTGAAATACTTTGAAGTACGGGCGTTGTGCGGCAAGGACAAAAGAAAGAGTTTGATGAGAGCGGAGAAAATGGTGTAATTGTTGGGAGGAGGGGGAGGGGGGGGGAGGGTCACGCCGACGATGAAACAATGTTTGCAGAGTGAAATTACAAGACGGTACAGAGGAGGTCTGGGCTTTTGTCTTTGTGTACATGGCGTTTGGGAACATGGAGCGAGATTCGGCTGTCCGGTGCTGTGAGTTTGGTTTTGAAACGGTTTGCATCATTTTCCTCATCGTCTGTCGCTGATGACATTCTGCTGCCTTCACTTCAACTTGATTGCTTAAAGTTGAGGTTGACTCTTTGTTTGTGGTGCAGGAAGCTGAAACGTGACTATCTACTCGGGATGGGAATGCGAATATTTGAAAAAAAAAGTCGAATAGTTCAGAGCGAATTTCGAATAGTGGTTTCGCTTGAAATACCCACTTGACCCTCAATGTTTTTACTTCATGGTGCAGGTTTCAGCTTTTCTTACCAAAAATAACTCTGTCATTCAGCAGGAATGACGTTGACCACACAAGAAGGAAGTCATGAGAGCTGTGAAATCTCTCGGGTGGATGAACTGTCTTAGTATTATGACCTCGGGTAGTAGGTTTGATCGCCAAAATGTAAATTTACTGTGTATTTAGTCAAACTCATACACTCGATATTCAAATGGACAATACCGAAGAGCCTTAAAGTGCAACACCGCTGAGGGCCACTAGGGGCTCTCATGAGTCGATACATTTCTCCACAAGCCATCATGTTGGTGTTCTCGGCAAAGTTCACTCCTGCTCATCAGTGCTCTGGTGGTCCTCCTTAAAATAATTCCGTCATTGATTAAATATTAAATCTTAAATATAATATCTGCGATTGCATTACAACACAGAGGAAAAAGTAACTGTTCTTCCCATGAAAACAGATCTTCAGATTCTGATCGTCAAGATTGTGAAAAAAAAAAAAAAAAAAAAAAAATCAGATTCACAAATCTCTTTCGGCGTGTTTATCCTTGTCCCTGAAACCACAGCGAAAACCTTAAACTTTTAAATTAATAGGGATTATCGGAAAGATGCAAACATCTTCATTTTATGCCTCTAAAAAAAAAAAAAAAAAAAAAAAAGTAGATGCAACTGCTGTGAAATTTTAGCCTAATCTCAGTCGATTTATATCTAAACACTTATTTAAAAACGAAAGTGCTGTGATCAAAAGTTAACCCCAAAACGTGGGCACAACACATTTTTTGAAGAGAAAGGATTTGGTAGAAACACGCGACGCAAGAAGAAGAGACCTAAAATCACCTTAATTATGTCAATATGTAATGCTTTTTTATAGTGTACATCGTCCTTCCCCGCTACTGTTAAACTGAGATTTAAGATGAGCTGAGCTCTCTGGCAGAGAGGTAAACAAGGAGGGTGATTAAGGGGAATGAAGCGTGAGTCCTCGTTATGTTTGCTTCTTTCTTTCTAATCAACATTAGTTCAGAGCCATTATGCCTCTGAAGCTGGTGTGTGTGTGTGTGTGTGTGTGTGTGTGTGCGTGTGTGTGTGTTTCCACACATGTATAACCTCGTCCATTAGCCTCTGCTGCCGAGCAGCAGGAGGCGGTGGAGGAGAGACGGCGGTGGTGGGGGTGAAGAGGACGGGATGAAATTATTTTTAGTGCAGAATAGAAGTGTTTCACTTGACATTTTTAAGTCATTCCTTCACGTCATCGAAGACGTTTTCATGTGATGCTCGGGAAGCATATCAACAGGTTTATAAAGTTTTGAAAACCTCTTGAGTTTAATTCTGTGTTTTTAAATGTAAAGAAAAGCAGAGATTTCTAGAAATTTTTAAAGCAATGGGACTGTTGTCTTTTTCCAACACGTTCTCCAAACCTAAATTTGCTGTTGCCTTTCAAAATACAACATTTGAACGTTTTCTGATTTAAAGCCTTATCCAAACATGGTTTGTTGGCGCCTTCAACTGTTACAAATAAGTGTTTTATGCTCGGGTTAAAGTTAGACTCGTTTTGAATGAACAGTTGATCAAAGTGCAATGTGAGAATATTTAGTCCTCAGCTCTATTGAGCCCTTTTTGCACCATTTAAATCATTGTTTTGGATTTGCGGCACACAACTTGGTTTGTCTCATTTTCTGCTTTTATCAACTCCATCCAGTCAGGGAGCAGTGGCTGCTAGCGACTAGCGGGTGAACACAGAGCAAGTGGCAAAACTTTATGAAATTAAATCGAATTGAATTCATTTGTGAACTGTCGTCTTGAAGTCTTGAGTTTGGCATTTTGGCCGTCGCCATCTTGGCATTTTTGGAGCGAGAAGTGACCATATTTGGACGAGCTGGAGAGGAGCAAGCGGTGGATTATCTGAGGACATTAGGCCCCGCCCCCTTCTCCTGGCGACCTGGCTGCACCCCAGACCTGTCGATCATACTGGCTCCAAATCAATGGCTCCAAACATCAATCAGCTCTCTTTGAGGCCTAATATCTAGTCAATTTTTGAATTATTTTCAGAAGTATCACCAGAGCAATGACCAGAAGGAGTGAATTTTGCGAATCACATCATAATGATTTGAGGGGGGAAAAAAATGACATTGTATTTTGTAAGTGAAGTTGACGCTTTTTTGAATGGGAGTCTATGAAAACAAATGTTTTTTTAATTTATTTTTTTAGCCACCCCCTAGTGGCTCTTTGTGGTAATGCAATTTAAGGCACTTCACATTTGCTTCACTTTTCAGACCCAGAGACTGCGTGTTAATTTTGATATACACTCTATAGGGGAGTCCTAAATGGAGCTAAAACGAATGGGAATCTCAGAATGATCATTTTAATGCGAAAAATGCAGTGATGAACACATCAGCGCGTTGCTTTGACAGCCTGTGGAGACGAAGCGAGAAGTTCACGCTCGTCTGCGGCTGCGTTTGATCCTGTGAGCGGGAGAAACAGACAGGGACGGAGGAGGAGAGGCGGAGGACACAGGGACCGGGTGAATAACGTCATGGAGAAAGAGGAAAATGTGGACACGGAGCGGGAAGGAGAAAAGACGCGCGTGATGAAAAACTGGAGAATTAGACATCCTCCCGTGTGTGAAATCTGGAGGTGAAGAGCGGCAAAAACGTATTTGAGTTGAATTTAGAAGAAAAAAAAAGAAAAGAAGAAAGATGCCGTGAAACATGTTGTGCATCATAAAGTAGATAAATCTTGCTGCTTATCTGCAGTGGTTGCCCACATGTGTATCTGTGATTTGTATCTGCCGAAGAGTTTCCCGATTAGCTCTCAGCATCACCGAGTTCGAAATCTGAACATGAAATCGCAGCGCGAATCACGTGGAATCGGCCGTCCAATCAGAGCGGCTCGCCGACGGTTAGCGGTGGAATTGCACGCAGGTGCGCGGAAAAATAAAACACTGTTTTGAGCTGGCACTTTAAGGAAACAGTAACAGTAAAGTATAAAAAAAAAAAAAAAAAAAAAACTTTAGCAGCAAAAACTAATAATTGCAAAGCAGCCAATTAAATTGTGCGGGAGAGATGAAACCGCTCATATTTCCCCTGGTAATTTCATGCTCTAAACTCGCTTCCGTGCGCACATAAAAAGAGGAGAGAAAATATCATTTCAGAAGCTGACAGAACTCATTGTTCGTGGAATTTTAAATTCAAAAAAGTTAATAAAGGCGAGTGCGAGATGAAGGGAATTTGCATTTCTCAGATTAACAGCATGTAGAGCAGCGGCGGCGCGCGCAGCCTCGGGTCATCATTTAAGAAACCTTTGCATATTTTATTTAAGAGTGGCCCGGTTTGGAGCGTAATAAGACAGACAGATAATGATTAGAAGGTCGGGCCTGCGGGGCACAGCCGGGCTGGGCGCTGTAACGCTCTAATACCCAACACACACACACACACACACACACGCGCGCGCACACACACACACACACACTCGCACACACACACACACACAAAGCACAGCACAGCCTGTGCCGGCTCCTCTAATTGGCTGCTGATGGTTTATGAAATGTTTTCCAAAGGTTTTATTATTGTTGTTGTTGTTGTTGTTGTTGCTTTTATTGCTTTCATTATTTGAATGGAGGTTTTCTGCTCGTGAGTGTTGGTTTAGCTCAAAGCCAGCTGGTTCTGCTAACATGCTCCTTTTTAATCAATGCAGAAAAGCCCCAAATGGTCCCAGAGACGTCGGATCACATGCTAATGCTGCAACGCTGTCGTACCGTCGGTCAGCTGGAGCGCGAGCGGACCAACCAGAACGATTTTTTTTTTTTTTTTTTACAGGCAGGAAGGGAAAACACCTCGGAAGCAACATTTCAGATCATTTAAAAACCGAGGCTCACTGAAGGGAACCGAAACTCTGTCATGTAATTAAAAGTTTGATTAGAGTCCCGTCCGCGTTGGCACCGACGGAAGAGCTGCTTAAATTTTATACCAAAATGAAAGAAATACATGTTTGTTTTTTGACCAATCAAATCCATCCACGAGTAACCTGCTCCTCATTTCAAAGCCACCCCACGTTTGATGAACTCAGTTTGCACCAGGAAATGGCTGCGCCACATGTGCTGGCAGTTTCACACCAAATCATATCAACATGTAAACTTCCTGAACAACCCTGAAATCTTGAGTGCCAACATTTTTTTTTTAAACACCGGGTCAATTTCTTTCCTCAAAAATATTCAGATCCTGTTTTTTGTTTTTTTAAATTTATGACACTGAAATTTCAGATTTTAGGGACAGCTGCCATGAAACTTAGCAGTCATTAATTACTTTGATTAGTCTTAATCAAATGTATCCACAGCCTTAATTGGCAGATGATGGTACGACACATTTTTTTTTTTTTTAGTTGATGTTGCTTAATCGCTAAAATGTAACAAACTTTGATTGAAAGTATTATTATTATTATTATTTTAAAGGAATTTGACATGGTGCCTACTGGGTGCTGAATGGAGCCCGATGCTTTGACGGTGATTTGGAAAACACGGCTTAAACAAAATTTGTATTTGACATTAGCAGGATTAGAAAACGCAAAAATTCTCTTAACATCGCAAATACACTTTTTTTTTTCTACTGTCAAATCTCGTTGTGTTACACCACCGAGTGCCGTGAATTTGGGGTTAAACGACAAACATTTAATTACCGCTGATCGAATGTGTAAAATTTTGCATTTCACGGCGTCGTTTTTCTGATTTCGTAGCATAAAAAAACAACAAAAAAAAAACACAACAGAACTGAGACACCTTTTGTTCCTGCTGATCGGCAGCTGGAACATCTGGAGGAAAGAGGATGAGGAAGTCGGAGCTCTGTTGACGGAACAATAACATCTTTTCCACCGACAAAGCAAAACCATCAATTAGGAGTAATGTCACCGGTGACGACTTGAGCTTCAGCGGAGCGGCAGAAACGCAGTTATGGTTGTTGTTTTTCTTTGCTATTGTACTCTCTATCTGGAGTTGTGAATCAATGCGTCTTTTTGATCTTTCTCACTCCCATGAATACAGCGTGTGCGCGCGCATGCGCGCGCGCGTGTGTGTGTGTTTCCTTGCCCCTGGGGGTGTGTGTGTGTGTGTGTGGGGGGGTTGTCTGTATAATGATAGTATCTCTGAGGCCCCTCCATGGGGGTTTTGAGGCCTTATTATCAGAGCAGGTAAAGTAATTTCTCAGTTCGACCAATGTTCCACACTAATTCCTTCCCTATATGTGTATCCATGTGTGTAAACGAGTGTGTGTTTCTTGTGTGTGCACACATCAAAGCCGTACAGAGAGATGAGCCAGATAGTATTTCTCTGATTAATTTAGTCATTTGGGATACTCTGTTAACTGGATTACACTCAGATGTGTTGATATGACCACATGGCCCTGGGATATGTGTGTGTGTGTGTGTGTGTGTGTGTTGTGTGTGTGTGTGCGCGCGCGCGCACATGCAGATATGCGTGCTTTTAACAATTATCAAGAAGCAGTGTGTTTCGTTCCACTTGTGAGGTCCGGAGAGCTCACAGTGACACGTAAAGACGCTCCGACTGACGAGGCAGAGAGACGCTTTAAAGACGCAGCACTTAAAAGGGTTGTTCCGAAAATTGACTTTCGAGTTCAGTGACGAGACCGTCATTCAAAGTCATCCTCCACTCCCAGGAAGCCCGACAATCACAGCGAATTAGCATTTAGTTTTACCTCCTTCCATTAGCCAGTAATTCTGCTCATGTGTTTCTCGGTCGGACGGCAGTTTAAGAGTTGATTTAAACACACGATGAAATAAAAGATTAAACATTTTCCCCATTTAATAATATCATGATCGCTAAACTCTTAATTGGTCATTTCCTTCACAAAACCGCACCTGGTAGTTAGCGAGAGAAAATACCATCGTGAGAAGTGTATTTTTATAACTTTATTTTATTTTTTCAGTCGTTAATTTCCCCCCAAAAACCCGCAGTTCGGGTCCGATTAATTTAACCCCACATCCTCCTCCGGGTCTAACAGGTGACGGTGGAGGCGAACAGTCTTACACCTCTGTATTAGTATAATTATTATTATTTACATCACTCACTTTCATAACTACGTAAAACTAAAGGATTTGATTTGAATCGCTCTCTGAAATGAACCCGTGTTGCAAATTTTGTGACCTTCTCGCTAAATTTTGAGACCCTTTTAAGTAATTTTTTTTTTTTTTACTTGGCCACAATTTTATCATCTTAATTTTTCCTCATCCTTAAATGTATATATCGTTGTATCTTTTGCGTAATTGTTTTAAGTCCTTGTGATGCTACAGATGAAGCTGTTTCAGCCTTGACAGTAAAGTATTATCGTCGTTATCACGAGCATCATCGTAGTGATGATATTTAATTGTCCTCACGGTTGCTCTTATTTACTTTTCCATCTGTAAGCGTGTTTGTTTTCATAGTTTTCGCCCAACACGTACAATTGACGTGCTGCTGTGGCCTGATTGAGAAATGACAGCTGAATTGAGAGATGAATTCATTACAAATCAGTTTATCGTTTCTGAGAGGATTGTTTCTCGTGATAATTATTGAGATCGTTTTATTGACCAGTCGTAGTGCTAAAAAAAAAGTTAATGAAAACTGCATTTTAACTTCGATTGAACTTAAAAAAAAAAAAAAGGCATATTTACACAAAGTGACGGCAGCGGATTTTGAACAGTGTAGTTTCAGTGTATGTCGCCAGAATGGACGACAGTCATAATTACAGCAATGAATGAGCCTTTTTCACATGCATATGCATACGCAGAAAGAAATCGGAGCATATTATTAATACAAATTTGAGACCAGATGGAAATTCCGAACGTGAATTTAAGTCCAATTGTCAGTAAATGTGTGAAAACAATTGCTGTGTGTAGGTTTGGGTTTGTGTGCTGTGTCAAGATGCATCATGACAGACGAGCAGCGAAATGTAAAGAAAAAGAGAGAGGGGAGGGGGGGGAGGGAAGGGGGTGGAGAGGGTTAGGATAACAGCGAGCAGGCCAGAGAGAGAGAGAGAGAGAGAGAGAGAGAGAGAGAGAGAGAGAGAGATGCTCCAGTGGCCAGAGGGCAGTGTGCATTAGAGTAAGAGCCTGATTGGCTCTGACCTTCCTCACAGCCAGCTGTCAGCCTCTTAGATACACACACACACACACACACACACACACACACACACACACACACACACACACACACACACACACACACACACACACAGTGTACAGCACACGGCCTGTTACGGCCCTGCAGGCTCTGATTACCATATCAGCACCGTCTCATTTGCATAAATCCCAGCACTCTTAATTAGGCTTCATCTCTCTCTTCCTCTCTTTACCTCACTCTCATTTTCGCCTCTTTCCCTCCACTTTTCCTCCTCCCTCTCTCTCTCTCTCTCTCTCTCTCTCTCTCTCTCTCTCTCTCTCCCTCCCTCTCTCTCTCTCTCTCTCTCTCCCTCTCCCTTCCTCCATTTGCTCACAGATATGGTGCCGGGGTTTAGGGTTAGAATTAGCAGATAGGAGGGTCCATGACTCCCAATTAGTTTAGTGCTGATTAGCCTAATGACAATTTCACTTCATCTACATGTATTAGCAGCACCATATTCTTTTACGACTTCTGTTCACATAAACATTATCTGCAAGGAATTCTCTCTTTCATCTTCTCCCTCTCTCTTCCTTCCCCCCCCCCCCCTCTTTGCTCTTTATTTTACAGGTGTTATGGTCAGAAAGGACAATGAACTAATTATGGCCAGAAGTAAGCTCTTGTACCTGCAGTAAATTACTGTGCGGGAGCATTCGGCGTTATACCTTTGACTAACATGGCTGCATGGAGGGAAAATAAGTTGCTGTTCTTTTGGTATGTAATTACCTTTTCAGGCGTTTTAACCCCTATAATTAAACAGGAAACAGTCAAATTCACTTCTAGGGTTACGTTACTCGGTTGTTTCAGAGACCGTCTGCCCCAAACTTACAAAAATCGGATCATTTTTACCGCAACATCCATGTTAAACACTTTTTAATGAAGCTTTTCACAAATGTTCTTATTTCTTATTGAATGTCTGTATCCTAAAGCAATTTTTTTTAATTTTTTTATCTTTCATTGGTGTATGGTTTTGTGTTGTTTGTGAGCCCCTGACCAAAGATAATTTTCTATCACTGGAATAGTTGATATCATTTTTGGAATCTTCATATTGCAGTTTTCAAGTTACCCCGCTGTGGGTGCCAAGCGGAAAAGATTCAAAAATTTAATTTTTCTATAAAACTCTCCAATTTTTCTGGATTAATGAATCACGTGTCCAATATTTCTTTTAAAGTATCGCTTACATTTGAATCTTTATATTTTTCCTCCTCATTTGGTTCACAAACTAAACAAAAGCTTCGTCTGAGGTCAACTGAGGAGAGACACTAGAGACTCAGAATGACAAATATCTACCTGCACGGTTTGTGATATAAAAAGCCGAAATCTGACCTGCAGACTTTTCTACTGACAAGCGCTTCGTATTGTTTAACACAACTCGTGAACCGCTGATTCGTCCATTCGTTCCAAAACGCCACCGAAGTGAAGCGTTTCTACTTTTTTGTACCGTTGAAACAAATGTTTTGTTACTGGAACTTCCGACTTTCTGCAAAGCAGAAACGTGATTTCGCGGAAAAATCACTCCAAAGAATATATCTTTATTTAATCAGGGAGTTGATCAAAACTGAAATCCTGAGCTTGTATTAAATATTTTTTGACACGGTTTGAAACTCCAGTTTGAAACTTGTTTGTGTGCAGGTAACATCTCTTTAACCCCTGAAGCCCGAAGTTTTTTTTTTTTTTTTTTTCTTTTCACCTCGAGGCAACCCTGGAAAAGGAAAATTGAAGCAGGACTTTAATTTGGATAGATTTGATTGATGACTGTTTACAGATTATTTAAAGCTAAATTCAACATCAGTTCAATTAAACAGTGACTTAAACAAAAACACACTTTGTTACTTCTACGTAGTTTAAATCTCTATTCTGTATTGAAACCTGTTTGTGAATGTGGGCGCGTGAATGAAAACGGATTGGAACTAAATCGCATTCAGCTGTCGGTGCCTCACTCGGCCGGAGGCGACCCTGATCCCGTGGACCTCCGTTATGTCTGCCGGGGGGGTGGGGGGGCGTGTTGCATCACCTGGAAGCCCTCAAACACTGACGTGGAACTCCAGAGCGGTTTGGTTGCGCGTTATTTACCTGACCGGGTTGGCTGGGAAGGATCTAGATGAAAGAACGAGACTTGGCGAAGGTTCGAGCTGCATCTACATGATCTTAAACTATGATGCACAGGCAGATGGAGTTTGGGGGTCCAGTGTGGAAACGGGAGGTGGGGGGGGGGGGTGGAGGGGGGAGGAGGAGGAGGAGGGGGGCCCTCTGGGAGGCTGTTGAACCCCCCGAACAGTGAATTCGGTGGTGTGTGTGTGTGTGTGTGTGTGTGTGTGTGTGTGTGTGTGTGTGTGTGTGTGTGTGTGTGTGTGTGTGTGTGTTGATGGAGGGAGGTGTGTAGGGGGGGTTAAACACAGCTATATTCTGTAGATAACAGGATTAGCTGGGAAGCGGATAATAAGTTAGCATTTCCTCCCCGCGGCGCTCTCTCCTCTCTCCTCTCTCTAATCCTGCAGCTTTGATGTCCCTGCTCCCATCAGGTATCTGGGCTGCTCTGGCCCCGGGGCCCCGGGGCCTCCAAATGCTCAGACACTGAGTTGTGTGTGTGTGTGTGTGTGTGTGTGTGTGTGTGTGTGTGTGTGTGTGTGTGTGTGTGTGTGTGTGTGTGTGTGTGTGTGCGCGTGCGCGAGTGTGCGTATATGTGGGTGTGGATGTCTGCCTATGTGTGTGTGTGTGTGTGTGTGTGTGTATTCAGTGTCCTCATTAGTTCTGCCTGTTTACTAAAGTTGGCTTCTTGGGATGAAATCTGCTGTGCGGCCGCTCTGCCAGAGAAATCTGCTCTGCATTTACTCGCTCTCTCTCTCTCTCTCTCTCTCTCGCTCTCTCTCGCTCACTCTCACTGCCAGCGTCCGACCCGACAGAAAGCTGATGAGGCATTTTATTCTGGGCATGAAACATCTAAACAGCAACAACAACATCGCAGGCCAACACAATAACAATCCTCTCAACACCGAAGCAGTAAAGCACGTTCAGAGCGTTGCAGGAAATAATGAGCTCCGTAGGATTTTCTTCACTGAAGAAGCCACATTGTTCCAATGATGTGCAGTCGGGAGTCATCGCACCTGTCTGATCTGCGTCTATCTGTGACCCGAGCCGCCCTCGTTTTTCTGTCGCGCTGATTGAATTCCCCCTCTGACGTGATTCTTGTCAGCGTGGTCGAGCCTCTGAAATGGCCCGTCCTCACCGGAGACGCGACGGCGCTCATTGTCTGCGTCGTGAATGACCTTTGTTTACATTGACTCGACAAACATCCGTCTGTCCTGTAACGAAAAGCCCAAAATTGTGTTTTGGACTTTCTCTGGGCGTAGAAAAGCGTTGAAACAGCACGAGTTGCACTTTGCATCCCCCCCTTTTTTTTTTTTTTAAATCAGTCATCGTGATGGTTTCCAACATAGTAGTTGAAGCACTTATGTCGGCTATTTTTGGAACGGGAATGTGTGACATTTACGAGGATCCTGACAAACAAGGCGTTTCGTCTTGTAGATTGGAGAACCGGTTGCCATTTGGACCGTTGTGAGGAAACTAGAAATTCTCACCAGGCTTTGTTCAGACACATGAAGTTCACTGAGGTCGCAGCACAAGCAGAACATGGATGCTGCAAAAAAACAACAACAACAACAAAAAAAAACTCTCTCCGGATCTGGCAAACAACGCTGAACCGGGCACGACGTAAGCTGATGTGAAATCATGTGCTTTGGCATCACATGACGACACAGTTATTAAATTGTAAAACCCTGTCTCGAAGTACTACGCAGTGTTTTGCCGTCTCGACAGATTTATTACTAAATCACTGCACTTCCTGGATCCTCTTTCACATTTTCCGATGTGAAATGCAATCATTTAAAATAGGGGAAAATACTGATATCATTGACATGTTACACGTGAAGTGGCAGCTCGTGATGTCACCTGCAGCTGGTTGTGTCGTTGGGGCCGTTGCGTACAGTTACAGCAGTTTAGAGGCACTTGTTCCCTTCAGGCTTGTCTGACCGTCTCACCGGGTTGGAGGGTGTTGCTTTAAATCCTGCCGCTGGCCGGATATTTCTCCTCCACCTTCTGCTATTTGTGTGTTACCGTTCTTCGAAATTCCTACAAGAAACAACAACAAGCTACTGTACATGCAGAAAAAAAAGCAAGTTGTGCCTGCTTGGTTGGTTTTCTTTGGTTCTTTTGCAGCCATTTTGCTGCCGGGGCTCACCGCCGCACAAAAGCCACCGCTTATCGCTGCCTGACTGATTGGTTTAAATCAATACAAACAAGCTGTTTCCCCTACCCCCTTTAAACCATAAAGATATATTGTTCATTTATTTATTTAATGTTTATTTGTGTAGGGACAAGTATGAAGCACAAACAATGCGACACACCACAGCGTTTATAGCCTAAGCTAATTTGCAATGTCCGTCCCTACATGGACCTTTAAAATACAGAAAATCAACGACTCTTATTCACAGGAGACAATCCAAATCATGCACCCAACAATAAGCATACACAATCGAAACACAAAAGTTAACGACCAATTATATGACACATTGATATATAATAAATGCACCATAAAAAAGGAGCACAACATCGTTCGTGAATACATGACTGCTCCCTCTTTTAAAAACTGTTTCTGTTTCAGTTTAAAATGTTTCCGTCAGAACTTTCTCCAGCGCTGGCACAGCTCAAGTACCTTCAGGCAGACCTCGGTTAGCTGCTTCCACCTGTTTTCCAAACTTCCCGATAAGCTAAGTTAACCAGCTCAAGAAGCCACTTTCATATTACAAATGGTTGAATGTGAGACTGGTATTGATTGTATTACCCGAACGAATATGTCTCTGACAACAAATCTCAAACCAGTCCTTTTAAAGCTAAAACAAACTCTCCACCACACAGGGAGGCAGCGGCATCGACTTAAACTGTCTCTTTCTAATTGGATGTCCCTGCAGTACTTTCATGAGCTGATAACATCCCATCAGCAAAAAAAAAAAAAAAAAAAAAAAAATCCTCTTCTTTATAAAGTATCACACTGTGTTGTAAACGCAGATCATCATGAACCTTTATCTTATCAGCAGTCCAGATATAGAGATTATAGGCACTCCATACTGTTTACAAAGTGCAGGAAGCTTCAGTGTGTGTGTGTGTGTGTGTGTGTGTGTGTGTGTGTGTGTGTGTGTGTGTGTGTGTGTGTGTGTGTGTTCGTGTTCGTGTTCTGTGGGAAGGGAGAAATTGAGTCTAGGAGTGTGTGAGTCTAATTAAAACGATGAAAATAATTACTGATACAGGCTGACAGACAGCCTCGCCCTCAGACATCCTCAGTAATTAGTTAATTAACCAAACGCAAATTAGCAGCAAGAATTAGTCAGCCAGGCTTAACGGAGAAGATGGTGAGCCCTCCTCTCGCTTTCTGCTTTGCTACTCCCTGCTCCGCCTTTGCTATCTCTCTCTGTGTGTGTGTGTGTGTGTGTGTGTGTGTGTGTGTGTGTGTGTGTGTGCGCGTGTGCGTGTGTGTGTGGATGCTACGCTGCGCTGTTTTAAAAAAAAGTTAGAAATAGGGCATGTCTGCTTTATTACACTTTATCACTACTTTGCATGTCACAGTCGCAACATAGCATGTAAAATTTTTGTGCCTGAGTCAATTCATTCAAATTAAAAAGTGATTTTAGGATAATGAGGCGGTAATTTTCTCCCGTTTTTGCCTAAAAAAAAAAACTGGGATACGTGGAGTGAACGTTTGCATCTGCTCCCCTTCAAATCCTCCAAACATCCAGTGGATGCTAATAAAAATGCTAATTTAAGGAAACAGAGGCATTTTCCTCAAGAACTTAAAGCTGAAGTTGAAATATAAAGTCGTAAAAGACCAAAGTAAATATTTCCTCCACTGGACATGACACATTATTATTATTTTTATATATATCTACTTCCTCCTAGCTCTCATGATCCAAACAAGTCACTGTGCTGTAGTTTCCCCGAGGCCCTGCAGGTCATAAGAACAGCCCCTCAGATCTAACACACTGAAGTCAGAATGATTACGTGAGCAGGGATGAATATTCGCCCGCTGTTGGGTCTGGCGGGCGAGTCGAAGCTCACTGCTGGAAGTGGCTGGTATTCCTCTTGTTAACACTCACTCGCCTGTGGCTCATTTGAAGGAAGATCTGAGAGGAAACAATGCTCCTACTGCACAACAACTCTCAGTCTGGACTTTGTGTAACCATGTACACTATATATATATATATATATGTGAAAAAAGGATAGGTCTGGAATTTTCTATATCTACATCAGTTTATATTGTCAGCAAATCCCGTGAAAAGAAACGGGAAGAAACAATCAAAAGCTACTCAGAAGAGTTTTATGTTTCCAAAGTCTGGTAGAGATTATGCCTCTCTGGCATGAAACATTTTGTTGACCAGAAACTATTAAAACACATCAAAGAGCAAAGCTGTTGCACTGAATAACATGGACACTGTAGTTTATTTTCAGTCCATACACCTGGAAATGGAAATACTCACACACATACTAAATTTGTATAAATCCGCAGCTGAAAATAGTCCCTCCTCGAAAAATGTGTTATTTACTTTTGCTTTAGTTTTTTGTAAAAACTATAGAGCCCTTCTTTTAGGTCTTTTAATGGGATTTGTTGACAAAAAATATAGAATATCACAAGCCTTATCCATTTGAAGAGCTTTACTATACGCTTTAATAGTATCACAACTAACCAAACAGTATTTCTATTTTTTCTTTGCAAATGAAGAACTTCTGTTACTCAAAGTATTGTCGAGGCTTCAACTCCTCATGTAAGTGACAGAAAACATTCTTTAGCAGTTGCACGGCACTTGCTAATGCCATACGGAGCTGTAAGTTATGAAGCGTGCCTTTTAATATTAACAGAAAGAGCCTCAGTCTAAGACCGTATAACGAGTGGATAATTGATGTTTAAAATTCCTACGATGAAACGCGACTGTATGTTTAGATTACTGTACATGTGTTATCGCCATTCGACACAGAACACTGTTAATAATCACAAACCCACATTCACTGGAAGTCATGTTTTCAATTTTAGAGGCACAGTAGCTTCAGAAAGATACTAAAGACAGATGAATGAATGCACATGACCTGCATAGATACACGTATCTGTACATATAGTATATCATAGCACATATTACACATACTGACGCAGATGGAACAGTGAATGGTTTTGTCACTGGACATATGAATGTGTGTGTGTGTGTGTGTGTGTGTGTGTGTGTGTGTGTGTGTGTGTGTGTGTGTGTGTGTGTGTGTGTGTGTGTGTGTGCGCGCGCGCGCGCATACTTGCCTTTAGCTTGAGGGTAAAGAGCCATGTGCACATTCAGGTCAGAGCTGTCAATCAATGTCCAATCTGGTGTGTGTGTGTGTGTGTGTGTGTGTGTGTGTGTGTGTGTGTGTGTGTGTGTGTGTGTGTGTGTGTGTGTGTGTGTGTGTGTGTGTGTGTGTGTGTGTGTGTGTGCGCGCTGACTTAAAAAAGCCACATAAAGCCAGCCTTAGCGTTAGCCACTAAAATTTCTGTCCATCAGCCCTGAAGAAAATGTCCCTGCTCGCTTCACTTCCTGTGAGGTGGAGCGCTTTTTAAGCGGTGCAGACTCTACGTTTTGTGGTATTGAAGTGAGGCCCGTTTTTGTTTCCACTGTAATAAAAGTCATTAAGTGTGTACAAAAGTTACGTAGAAGACAAGAGGCTGACGTTGAGTTGTGGTCCCATATCAGACATCATATTGTTCGTTATGTTGAGGTAAATGAGTGTTTAAAAACAACAACAACAACAACATTTATATTGAAAAGGAAAACACAAAAAACAACCGGGATCTCAATTCTCAGCAAAAATAATTGTCTTTCCCTTTTTATCCAGAATCGGGTAGCCTAGTTTATAATGCTTTTTTTTTTTTAAAACATTTTTTTTATGTTCATTAAACCTTAAAACGTATGGATGTTTTACTCAAACAGAATAACAGTGCTCATACTTCATCTTGTCACCTGTACCTGCAGCAACACACCCGAAACAATGGAGCTTTGCTTGTTTGTGTTTGTGTGTTGTGCTATTTTCAGCCTGAAAAGCATCCCTTTATATTTAATCTTCTTCCGGCAGTCATTGTTTATTTCTGTTAACCATGAACGTAATCTTATCCCAAACCTCACCGAGTACTTAAAGGTGCCTAAACTTTATCATAATTTTGGGAGTTGTTTTAGAATAAACTGACAAATGTTCTACTTTTTGGTTTAGGTACGAGGATTTGTTGAACTGAATAATTGATCTGAGGGAACACGCCATGTACACGACGCTCTTGGTTCGCGTCATATCTTTTGTTTATGCCATCTTCTCTTTCCTGTCACCCTCGACTGTGCATCACTCGGTGAGAGTAGAGTCGCTGTAACGCAGTCTGTAAACAGCGCCGTCGTTTTTCCTTTCTTTTTTTTTTGGTTTTTTCTTTCTGGTGGGGAACATTTCTGACTTTGTTTCCATTCACTAAGCAGCCAGCAGCTAAAGAGCCGGCGCAGTGGGATTCAAACTTCTTCTCCAGGGACTCGCACTGGAAGCTCATCTACGCAAAACACAGCACCAAAATCTAAAGTAACCATTTTTGACAGTCGCTAAAAATACAAAACGACCTCAGGGGGAGCGTGTGTGTCAATATTTTTTCTAAACATGATGAAAATGATTTCCTTCATTTTTGAAAATATCATTTTTCTTAACTTTTGATAAAGATATGGGAATACGTCGCTCCTTGTTTCCCCATGAAGTGAATTTGGGTGACACAATATTAGGAACAGCTCTCGGTAGAGCACAGTGCAGTTCAACAGCACCACAGATTACTGTCTCGCATTAAAGACCATTAAAATAAATCAACACAGCTCTCAATCAGATTTAAAAACTTAACGCTATAATCCTCATAAAGTGAGTATTTATTGCTGGTCTGCTGTATTATGCCCGATGGGTCACCTGCCAGTGGCCGCAGGTGTGTCTCAGGTGAGGTGATTAAAACACTTGGTTATAAGTAAGGTGAGATCTTAATTATGCTTAGTAAGACATTCTGCACGTCCATCATATGTGAACCTGAACACTCATACTATCCACCTTATGAACGTGTAAATGCAGGGCACAGTGCTTCCTGCATTGGCACTAAACTTTGGCAATGGACATAAATGATGAGGTATGGAAATATGAACGCAATTCATGTGGATTTTTTATTTATTTTTTATTTTTTTAATACTTGACTGAGTCTTCTGGCAGCTCAAAGACAGTGTGATTGCAGAGTTGTTCTTCTGAGGGTGAAACATTATGAAGCATGAAGACCGCAACGGTCAAATTTGTCTTAATAACCAGTACTGACTTGGGCTTTCATGTGCGGCGTCCATATTTGTTTGGGTTTTGGACGAATTCATGCAGAAAGGCGAGTTTCATTCGTCTCCGTTCCATTTGAAATATTCCGTTGTCGGTAGCAACCGGTGACGTCACAGTCAATCAGCAGTTACAGGTTAATTGACTCTGTCCCACCCACCGTTTGGTCAGACCTGTGAGCAGGCACTTCATTCACGGGTATTTTATCCACTTTTTAAAAAGTCTTTTTTTTTTTTTGATCCCTTGTCTGTAGGTATACTTTTATTTGAGCTGTTTTGTGATTGCTGATTTGTTTTTCTGTGATCAGTCTCCTGTGAACCAAACTAGCCATTTAGCTAGCCATCTGAAGCTAACACACTTCTACTACAGCTGTTGGACATTTTTTTTTAGGATATTTTTTACTCCTGACAGTCTGGGCCAAGGTAAATGTTTTTTGTAATTTTGTATAAATTTGATCTGGTTTGTTTTGAGATTTACATCTCTTCAAGCTTTTCTTTGGCTCTCTCCGAGAACAGGCTGTTTTGTGTCTGTTTCTTTAACGTAAATCAACGTCAGTTTCTTCTGATTGGCTGACTGATTTTTGAGTGACACGTGAAAGCAAACCACAGGTTTTCTTTGGCCTTGTAGCTTGTAAGCTCCACAACAGAGTCACCGCTCAGTCTCAACTTCCGCATAAAAGATCGGCCTTGCTGAGGGCAGACGGATGACACGAGCGTTGGTTTGTGACATCACAAACTTTCGGAAGTCCCAACGGCACGGTTGCTGAATGCAGGCTGTGCATTTTTCTCTGGATTGAGCATGTTCACTCCTTCACCGTCTTTATCCAGCACCAAGACATGATTTATAATCAAATGACCATAATACGCCAAGAAACTTTTTGGTTTTTGGCTCCAGTCGTGGAGGTTCAGTGAGGGTTGAAGATGTTCCAGACGTCTCAAAGTTTGTTTTACTGGTTAAAAAACAACCCTCACAGGGTAATGCGATGCCGTGACCTCACGCTGCACTCGGCCCGGCTGCTTGCTAACTTGCGTCTCTTTGTTTCCATTGGCTCGGCCGCCGTTGACTTTGCCCTAATGTCAGAGATATGACATGACCTGCAGGCATCTGCTCTCCTTCCCTGGAAGCTTCACGCAAACACGCATCATAACCATCACACACACACTTTGGCAACGCAACCCCCCCCCCCCACACACACACACACACACACACACCCCTGTCTTGTGGTATTTTCTCGGGTATCCACGCCACGCGTCCTACGCTGCGTCTCCTGTAGAGGAAGTGTATGTTTTGGTTATGGTCAGTGACATGCAGAAGCACTGTGGGGCCTAACTGAATGTGAGCACTGTCAGAAGACATTAGAGCCAAGTGTGTTGGTGTGTGTGTGTGTGTGTGTTGGCTAGTTGACTGGTGGGGAGACACCAGTACAGATGGGGGCTTCAGATGTGATGAACGTCATTGCTGGTCCTCTTGCTGTCCTCTTGGTTCAGCGTCAAGAAAAAAGCCCTGCCGCTGCCATCCGAACTAACACAAGCAACCCGTCGGCCACACCAGTGTCCCCTTTGTCTCCTTGTCCTGCATCTCACGCACACACACGCACACGCACGCACGCGCACACAGATACTCACTTCGCTCAGCTGATATCAGTATTACGAAGGTGAAATTGTGCTTTGTAGACTGAAACACCTGATAGCTCAGGCTGTGTCTCATTAGAGAGGAACTGTCAGAGAACTGATTCGGTTTATCCGTCTCCCCTTGACACACAAACACACACTTGGTTGTACAGACACACACACACACACACACACACAGTGTTATAAGTGTTGTGAGGGTGGGCTGGATGCTATAGGGGTTGATGGTTAGTTCATGGCCTTGCTCACTCGATCAGACTCGGGATTTTGTTCAGACACTGAACAGAGACCTCCGTTGCCCCGAGGCCACATCGCTCTCTCTGACTGTCTCACACAGTCTGTGAGCCAAAGCAAGGATTCCTATTATATCTGTAACTGACAATACAATAGTTTGTCTGTTTTCTTCCTCATTGTCTTCTTCTATAACACATCAACAGCAGCCCTCATTTTTTTTTTTTTTTTTTTTTTTTTTTAATCTTTGTCTGGATTGTCAGTTTTTTTTTCATATCTTGGATCACATCCTCTCTGTTTGCACTCCCTTTAGATTATGTAGATACACATCAGGTTGTAGCTGAATGGGTTTGTGGACCAGATGTGACAATCACATCAAATTTAAAATTGAGCACATGGTTAATCCTGACAGTATCCCCGGCTAAGGCCGAACGTATATACGTCGCTTCGGTACGGTCTTGTGTCAAAAAATGCCTTTTCGATCACTCCCAAATTTTGATACCTCGGCTCCATCCACAGTAAAACATTTTCATCTTAAAGTGCATAACTTTTGCTACTTTTACACAGGAGTAAATCACATGTGCATCAGTGAGTCACAAGTAGCCTTTATTTGTGCAGACAGACCAAGTAAAGTACACTTAATAAATCTTCCATTACATACTTATTTACCTTTTTTTAAGCAATTTTTTTTTTTTTTGGTTGTACTGCAGTAAATGGATGATTCTCTGTGCGCATAGTGTCTAGCACATGAGGGGCTTCGGGAATATCGTGATTCTAGCGTGTAGTAATAACTTGCATGTGAAGCGTTTGGAGAACATCGGGAAATTGTAGCTACAGAAAACAACCTGGGTTACAATCTCCCCCTCTAAAATGCATGAAAACTAAAATTTTGGACCCATAATGTGTGTAATTTTCTTTTTCTCAAAATGGACTTTTACCAAGTTGGTATCGGAAAACAAATTCTGGAACCGGCAATAAAGTCAAAGTATCAGGACTAGTTTTTGAACGATTCCCCAAAACCTAACTGCAGAAATGTCTGTATTACTAGACGATAGGGAAGTAGCAATCGGGGAGCAATCGTCCAATCCAAATCAGGCAGCTCACAGACTGAGACCATAGCTGAATGACTGGGTTTCACTTATCTACAGAATGTCAGACTTTTGGACTGCTCTTACGATACAAATTTCCTGTTGGCCGTTGACGACATACCAGACACTCTCGGGGTAAATCTGCTTTTGTGTTGTGAATTTTTTTTTTTTTTTGTCTGACACATAAGTGACCAAATGTGCACAGTGCCGTCACGCAAAGGTACAAAATCCTGAAGCTGTGAACCTGTTCAGTTACAAAAAAACACTGTCATTTTCTTAGCTTGCCTGCTCCAAACTAGAGCTGATTCTCCACCGAAATAAACATCCAGTCTTTGTCCCACAACATAACCAAATCTGGCAGCCATATGGGCCCGAGTTTGTGTACCAGCTGAGGGCACAACCACATAGTTTGTTTATTTAAATAAAAAAGATTAAAGATAAACTGTGCAAATGTAGCTTTTGAATTTAAATCAATTCATGACCCTGGCAGGATGTTGTGTTTTCTAAAAACAATTTCACTCACCAACGAGTGGTTTTGATTAATGCTAACAGCGTCATTTTGCTGCCTTATTTATCCTTCCGTTGTCGTCGTGTTCCTCACACAGTGGAGTGTTTTCTGAGTTTTGTGCTCTCTGTGTTTCGGCTGAAGTAGTTTTCTCTTTCCTTCCCATTGAAACATCTTGTCTGCGACCGTTGCTCTTGTCTCATGTCTGATCTCCTGCCGTGAGGTTCCTCTCTCCCTTTCACAGGTCTCGCCTCCCTGTTTATGAGTCTGTAAGCGGTATGACCTAAGCATGCCTCCAACAATGAACACGGCTAATAACTGGCTCTCAGGGGACTGTGTGGACGTCGGGGGGGGTGGAGGAGGGGTAAATAGAGAGTTAATAATACACACACACACACAAGCTCAAGTTCAATAGAGTAGGTGTGCATTCACTGCAATAAAAAAAAAAAAAATACTGAAGTCCAGTGGTTTTTCCGGTATGTAGTTGCAGCTGGTTCAGTTGCAGCGTTTACGGTGGTCAATGCTGATTGGTTAAAGGTTGCTCCAATAGTTTCAAAATTAAGCAGAAGTCTACACCCAGTAAGATGCAACGACTGGAAACGAGCTCCTGTGGAGTGTAATGCCAGGCAACCAGCATCATATTCAACCAATTAGTACGACAGCGGTTTTAATCTTGTGGTAAGATAGCTAATAAGTGCAAAAAGTGATGTATTCCTTTTAAAGTGCAGTCAGTCAATCTACTAGGTAATTAAAAAGCGATGCCCCTCAACATAGACTAAAACCAGAACAGATATAAAAGCCATCTAAGAGGTATGATGACCACAACAGTGAAGGTATGGGCTGGGCCTTCCCAAGTGGCAACCAACAGCGACGTCGCCCATCGGTCGCCATTTTGAAGCCTCGAGTTTGGATTTTGGCCGGCGCCATCTGGCTAGTTCTGATTTGCTTATAGCCGGTAGTGACCATGTTTGGAAGAAGTCGGGGGTGAGCGAGGGGTGGATCTGACCGGATCTGATTGGAAACCCAACGATACTACGTCCCGCCCACCAACAGCTATGACCTGACTGAACCAAAAGCCTGTCAATCACACAGACACGCCCTCAAAAACATTGCATTTTGTCTTGTTAATGACGGGATCATTTTCAGATGGACCGCCAGAAAAAAGGAGCGACTTTAGCTCGCAAAACGGAAATAACCCGTAAATGTAAACGTAAATTTCATGACAAGTTGAATGGAAGTCTATGGAGCCGGAGGCTTTTCGGAGCCAATCTCTAGTGGCGCTCGGTGGTATTGCAGCTTACGGCACCCCCTCGTCGGCCTGATTTTTTTCCAGACGCACAACCTACGTCCACTTTTACGTGCAGTCTGCGGGCTTCCCTGCGATTCGAAGCCGTTGAAACCACGGCAGAGGAGCATCGATTAACATTTACGCGATAAGATGGCCAGTTCCGACTAATTAATACGCTGCGACAGTCTTAAAACGCCAGCCTGTGACCTCTTAGGACGTTAGAATACGGTGACGAATGTCATAAAGATCTACTCTTGCAACAGGCACAAGTAACTTGAAGTCTCTGACCTTCAGATACTGGCTTCAGGGGACGCGTTGCTCCGCATTCTTGTGCTCGTGTGTGGGTGTTTATGTGTGCGAGCGAGTGCAGGAAGCTGGTGGCGGGAGTGTGTTCTCCTCTGCGTAACCTTGACCCGTCTGGAGAAAGCGGCCTCGCCTCGGCAGCAGCGGCAGCAGCTGTGTCACTTCAACTCAGCGTCTTCGGCCCAACCTTAAGGGACCCGGACTGCCCGTGTCCCTGCCCAGCCATTCAACCAGGACACCCGCCCCCCACCCCATCACCACCACCATGGAAGCGTCGGCCAGATCCCCTCCCTCCCACCGCCCGCCCCCACGTCCACTCCTGCCCTGAGCAAAGCAGCGAAACACACATTCATGCACACCGGCCGTCATGCATACTGATAAACGCGTTCGCTATCAACAGCAGCAGACAGTGGCCGCGGCCGGCCGGGCGGACGGATGCTCGAGTGCTGACAAAGCCCCGGTCTCGGCCCCTGCAGACACGGGGACGGCGGCGGAGACAAACACTGGCCTCCAGCCACTCCCAGTCAACTCTACATATGTCACATGTTAACGACATCAAGTCGGTGGCCACCCACAGACCGCGGCACACTTGAGGGCAGCAGATTGAGAAATAGTCCTTTCTCCTCGGAACGGCAGTCTTATCCCTTCGCCGTGGCATTCACCACTCGGAGGCTTTAACTCCTCGCCTCACCGCAGGCCTGTTGTCAAGTCCACCTTTCCCCCAGCCACGGAGCGCACACGCCGACATGCTGAATTTAGTTACTGAGTAATTTAGAATAAAATTTACTTGTACAACACAAATATATCATTATAATATTTATGATACATGTTTTTCTTCCTGTGTAATAATTAATATTTGTAGCCTCCAGGTTTCCTCTGTTAATTAATTAAGTGAACCAGACTGAAAAGGGAAAGTAAAAGCCATTATCCCAGTGTGTGAGTTCATCGTTCTGTATATGTTCGACTGTTTCATGGTAGACTCAAAGAAGATACGCTTTTTTTGTTTTTGTTTTTGTTTTAGTAGGGATTTGAGCCAAAAACAGGCTTGTTGGGAGCCAAAAACACATTCGCAGCTTTAATCCTTATCCCATTAGTGAAGTCAGCGGTGGAAACGGTAAACAGCAGCCGTGCTCGAAAACGGTGCAGCATCTTTTGTCAAACACGACTGATTCACTTTCGCCTTTTTGTTTGTGTGTGTGTGTGTGTGTGTGTGCGCGTGCGCGTGCGCGCGCGTGTGTGTGGGAGCGTTTGCCTTTCATATCGATCACGGCTGTGCCAACTGCTTGTTTTGTCTTTTTCATATGATGAACCGTGGGCCCTCGGTGAGGCCCCGGCGGAGCTCTGCTCCACGCTAAAGGGCTTTTTGTGAGACGGTGTCACGCTCCCTCGTTCCGGCGAGGCTCGGCGTTTCTTATTATTCATGGCTCTCTCCCCGTTTGTTGAGAAGGCCGGGATCAAACAGGCAGATTTGCCACGCCTGACACCCCTGCTGCTGCAAGTGTGTGTGTGAGTGTGTGTGTGTGTGTGTGTGTGAACTCGGCTCGGACTCAGTAATGACAGGATTTGTTAAACAGTAAATTAATGAATAATGAAATATCCAGCACGCGCCTGCCTTGCCTGGAGCAAAGTGCCCCGAGCAGGAATTACTCCCGACCAGCATTCGGCTGTCTGCATGCTGGATAACCTGCGTGTGTGTGTGTGTGTGTGTGTGTGTGTGTGTGTGTGCGTGTGTGTGTGTGTGTGCGCGCGTTGGATAAGCATTTTTACAGCCCATTGCGTGACAGAACGCCGAGGGGCTCTGCTGATGGGGGCCTGCTCCTCTCTCACTTCCTGGCAGAACGACACGCAGACAGATGCAGACAGAAGTGCGTGTCGGGGAGAGATTGTCAGCGTCATCACTTGGTTATCACGTGTTCTCATCGTCTCCGTGAGCTCGCTCGGTCGATGCTCGTAACCGGATTACCCTCCACCTGGTCCGCTCGTTAAAGTAACAACCTGCGACATTTTCATAAAAACTACATTTTGCCTTCCCATTATTACCAATTCATCAAACGCGAGTGATCCGTATTATGCCGAGCTCCGGAGCGCTTATTTGCCGTTCGAAACTCTCGGCAGCCGGCGGACGCTTTCCGTGCTGCACGGGAAGTGATGCGTTTTTAGCGTCGTCACCAGTAGCCACGTTGCACCTGTAAAAAAAAATAAAAAATAAAAAAAACTCTGACTTTGGGCTGATCCGATGCTTATGTAATACGACTTTACGGTTCATATTTCAGCGGTTCAAAATAAAAAAAATGGTGGTCAGGGGGGGCCTTCAGGTGCTGCTCATGATGCCCCCAGAGTATAAATGTATATCCTGGTTAATAAACTGCCTCAACAAGGTCACAACATCAGCTCCCAGCGATGCCGATATTTTGTTGGTCTTCGTGGAAAAAGTTGCGTTTTATTTTCTCCGTGCGACATGTCGGCGGAAACGAACGAATTAGTGCCTTATTGTTAAGACTACAGGAAGGAGAATAGGAGAATTGCATTAGAAAGCTTCACCGCCTCCTCTTTTCGTCTGGATTTTGATATTTTCATGAACCGTTTGTTAGCTTTAAATTGGAACTTTGCAGAGTTGCATGATGGGAGCAGATGAACCACTCAAGAATGTTTCAGCAGTAATAATCTGTTACTGACAAGTGTCTTTAATTTTTTTTTTTTAAGCTTACAATGATCACTGGAATCATCGTCTTTTGATAAACTCCAAGTTTCATGTGTTTGCACAATTCTTTAAGGGTAAACAAAACGCTGAGCAGACGCAAATGACGTTAAGTTTGCAGCAAATTTGTGGTACTTTTACAACTACGTCTACGACGAGCAAATGTCAAAACCAGAAAGCTGTAAAAGTACAAGTGAACGCGTCGTCGTCAATCATTAGGGACCGGTGAACGTTTCCGCTGCGTGGCATGTCTGCGCAGGACGTTGTGTTTTCCTCTCTGCGGCTAAACGCCTCGCTGTCGTAGTAAACGGCAAAACGGAAATATGCAGCGAACTGCGTTTGCGCAGAATGAAATATGGCCGTGAAGTTTCGGTGAAGCGTCCCAGTGCTGGCTGGAGCACGTTTCTCTTCGTGGACCCCTGAGCGCAATCATCTCCGTCTGAAACCGTTACTTTCAAAAATACGTTTCACTTGCGCCGTACAAATTTGCATTACTAAGTAAACAGAATATTAAACTCAAACGCAAAGTAACCGTTAAAACGCATTTCTTTTGCAAATTCGAAGCCAAAACAAGTTTGAAAAAGTTTTGTCCTTTTAACCAGAGTTGATCTTTTTTTTTTTTTTTAATCGCTTGGAAAAAGCTGGCCAAAACGGAAGCGTTGCTGTGATTTGTGACGTTTGCATGATCTTGCGGACTTCTTTTTGAGCACCAGGTTAACTCTTCGGAGCCTTGACGATGCGGCATTATTAAGGGGCCTGAGGCTCAATACACAAAACCAACTTTGTTGGCAGTACGAGAAAACGCTGCACCGACCAGAGATGTTTGTCCTCTTATTTTAATACCATGTTCTGAAATAGCAACGGAGCAGTTTGAAAGAGGTCAATCAGGGAAGATTTTTGCATATTCATTTTAAATAATGTTTGTGGTAAGATTTTCATTTATTTGAGATCAAATTACAGATTACCTACAAAGTTTCGGCACTGTTTTGAGGTGGAAAACAGAAAGCTTCCAAAAAAAATTGGAGTGCACATTATTTTTTTTTATCCAGGTTACTAGTCCTTTTTTTTTTTTTTTTTTTTCAGTCATATTTATTTTAGTCTGTTTCTTAAGGTGATTTGATCAATTTTGTTGCCTCACGGCTCAGCGACTTAAAAAAAAATAGGGCGTTTGTTTGTTTGCCTAAAATGTTTATTTATTTGTTGTTAATGGTTGTTTTTTTCCCCTTCCTATTCCTAAAAAACAACAACCAGCAAAGCATTGCAACTGCATACACTCCTATCTTCAATGAATTATTTGTTTGATTAATCCACAGCTGAAATTACAATTTCATGAAAGTGTTTTAGATCCGAGTGCCTTTTAATGGTTAAATTGACGCCGTCGCTCGTCGTTTTTTTGTTGTTGTTGTTGTTGTCCGAGTTAATTTGTTAAAACGCCACGTTTCTCCTCCTCGTAGTTGTTTTTGTTTACTCTAGCTCGTTTGTTTATTTTATTTTTCTTCCAGCCGGCCTGTCCTTCTTGTGGCCGCCGATGCTCAGCGGCTCCCTTGCCTTTGTTGAGCGGGAATCGCTCGCGGACACGCGGGTGCTGAACTCCGCACCTGCGTCACGCGGCGTTCCGCTCCACGGGTCACGCCGAGCCCGCGGGACACTTTCTCCCTCTCTCCCTCTTTTCTGTCTCCCTGCGTCTCTCTTTCTCATTAGCTTTCTTTCTCTCTCTCTCTCTCTCTCTCTCTCTCTCTCTCTCTGCTTTTTGCTGTGCGTCTCGCGCTCACTCGTCATTAGCACACCGGCGGTAGATCCCCACCGCAGAAACGGGCCCGCGAGGCACGGCTCTGTTCTCCCTGCGCGCGCGTGTGCGAGAGAGAGAGAGAGAGAGAGAGAGAGAGAGAGAGAGAGAGAGAGAGAGAGAGAGAGAGAGAGAGAGAGAGAGAGAGAGAAAAGCCGCTCTGAAACGAGGGCCTCACTGGATTGAAATACAGCCAATTATCTCCCTGGAATAAGACTGTATCCATCATATCTGTGTGTGTGTGTGTGTGTGTGTGTGTGTGTGTGTGTGTGTGTGTGTGTGTGTGTGTGTGTGTGTGTGTGTGTGTGTGTGTGTGTGTGTGTGTGTGTGTGTGTTTGGTCAGGCTTAGCAATATATGGACACTTTCAACCCATTACATTAAGAATATTAAAATAATAATAATAATAATAATAATAATAATAATAAAAACCGTAATAATGATCATATTAATACTTTGGAGATACAAGCACACTGCTACCAATAGCATCGGTCTGGCTATAAACTGCAAGTACAGTGAGGTATTTTTAATAAACCGTGGGTACATACATGACATATTGGTCATCATTAAAATAAATCCCAGTTATAATCCAAGATTTATTATCACTAACCGTGTCAGGAAACAGTCATTTAGGTTTAGTTTTTACACTAAAGTAGTTTGAGAGTGATTTTGAATTTAGGCGCGTGATGAGGTTTCTCTTTTATCAACATTAGATCGCATTTCCGACAGCTTCCTTCAGTTTTCCTCTCCCGAACAGCGGTCAAGCTGAGTTGCAATTTAAAGGAAATATCCCTGTTTTTAAATTCTGTTTTGTAATTGTTACGTTTTGTAATGACAGCATATTTACTGTTGTTGCAAAGTATTATTATTATTATTATTTATTTTTTACATTAGAATTCGGTCAAATAAACCAGAATGTGAGGTTTTACTCCGGTGTTTTCTTTGGCCCATGAGTAGATCTTAATGTGTTTGTTTGTTTGTTTTTTTTCTACACAGGTGCTTGGCAAAACATTTCACATAAATCACAACCACGACCAAATAAATATCACAGTGAACAACAAGATTAAAATGTTTTGAACATTCAAAAAGTAAGAATTTTCTTGCAAATCCCTGAAATATGAAAGTTCACTTGCAGGTGTTCATTGGTGTTTACACAAAATAAGTCATTTTTGACGTGACTGAACTGAAAACGAGTTGACCCCCCCCCGCCCCCCCACCCCCCAACGTTTGGTCGGACCGGGGAATTTCCCTGGAGAAAAGGCGCAGGCTGCACACCTCGCATAATAAAACACATGGTTTATTATCAATATGATAGAAATGAAATCACTGGACAATTAGAAGCATGTCTACCCATCATCAGCACCATGACAACAGCTCTATAAGAACAGAAAAACACTGGATGAGTCCTGTCCCCCCCCCCTTCCCTCCCCCTCCCCTCCCCTCCCTCACTGGCTCACAAAGGTCAAATCACAGATAAATAGGCCTACTCCAAAATAGCTGGCGCACCTATTTACACAACCATCCATTTAAATTAATATAAATAAATATTTACACACATAAATTAACACCCTCCCTCCTCGTACTCGTGTTAAATAACCAGACAGACCTGTTTCACAGATACAATGCTCACCACCCCCCAATCTCCAGACCCACAATGCTTTTTCTGTGTGAAGACAAACACAAGCGCACGCACACACACACACACACACACACACACACTCAAAGTCAGGCACACGGACACAATGTAGTTTTGTTGGCCGCTCACAGCATCTCAGTCTCGCAGGATGCAGGCAGGGGGAGCATAATGGACGTAACACAGTAACCACCATGTCCTCAGGGGAATGAAAAGAACGTAACACAGATGAAAAATCCCTCTGTGCTCTCTGACACTGGCCCACGGGTGTCTTCCTCTGCCTTTTTCTCTCTACCAAGCCTTCCTCCTCTTCCTCGTGTGTGTGTGTGTGTGTGTGTGTGCGTGCGTGTGTGTGTGTGTGTGTGGCAGGTCGGTCGCAGTGGCGTAAAGCTAGAAGTGACGGTGTAACGCCTCTGTCTGTGTGTCCGCCTCCCTCTCGGCCGTCCGTCATCATCATCACCCCTCCTCCTCCTCCTCCCCCGCCCCACCCCACCCCACCCCACCCCACCGCGTCCCCGCCCGCTTCATTTCCTCTGCTTCTCCTCTTTGTCGCCGGCCTTGCCGCCAGCGTCCCCGTGCCGGTTGTTGGGCGGGTTGTTGAGAAACATCTTGTCGAGTCCTTTGAGAGCCTCGGTGAGGTAGTTCTGCAGGGCGGTGAGCGCGGCGCAGATGGCGGGCGAGCCGAAGCCGTGCGTGATGAAGGAGAAGTGGGAGAGGCAGCTCTGGATGCCGGGCTCCAGGATGTGGCCGGGCCTCGAGTTGCCCAGGGGAGTCCTGTCCTGGGCCAGCAGGTCTGTGAACTCCTTACACAGCTGTCTGCAGGGAGGGAGGGGGGAGGGGGGGGAGGAAGAGAGAGAGAGAAAAGACACAACGGGACATGAGGGAGGAGGGAAGCTGTGCCTCATCTCACTGGCTTTAGGAAGGCTGATTCCGTGATTAACTACCAGCTCGCTGCCATTAAATTTAATGACCGATGGTTAATTCAGTGTTTCCTTGAGAATCCTATTAATGGCGAGGCTGACTCAAGATGTGGGATTCTACAATTACCAACCCGGCAGAATGGGCAACACCCCTCGGGGCCCCGCGACTTCCTTGAGGCCCCGAAACATTAGTTGCACTTAATTTGATCTGAATTTATTGCTGTTTTTTTTTTTGGTAGGAATTTGCAACGCTGTAGAGCTATTTGAACTTAAATGGGTCCTGCTTTTTCACCTCATCTGTGGGTACACGAGTTCCTTTCGGTTTTAAATTGCATCAAGTCACAGCAAAGTTGCCCCGTGAGCAAACCAGCACGCAGTTTATAAACTGAGCGACTCCGACCGGCGGCAAACTTCAGAAAAATCAGCCGCCGGCATCGTGCCGAGGTGTTTCCGTTGGTAAACGGCGAGGGGCGACAGTGACGGGATTCTTTTGCATTTACGGTAGATTTTCCCGCAGTGCTTTTTTTTTTTTTTTTTTTTTGGAAATGATTCTGAATACGATCTATTCGCGAAGAAATCTTAAGAGCAGGAAATCATGCGGTCCAGTCTCAGAGAAAGAAGCGGGTTCACTTTAATCTCCATTTCAATGCGTCCCTCCTTTTTTCGTGACTTGCATGTCCCGTGGCAACACAGATCCACAGATCGGATTCCAGGTCAGATCGAAAAGATAGTAAAGTTGGCGGCGTCGGCGCTGCGGTGCAATAAGAAATGATGTTGTGGCATCGACCTAACATCTTTCCTCAAGAGAAAAATATCAACAGGTTTATACTCGACTGACTCTCACTGCTTTCTGGGTGCGGCTCAAGCGCACGCGGGAAATTGCGTTTCCAGCGGTCCGGCGGATCGCGGGTGACCAAAACGGATCGTATTTAGGAAAACGCTCAAAAACAGCACCCGGGTCAGCCCTCTAACCACGGCCGACGAAATCATTACAAGCAGCTCGTGACTCAGTCGGCCTCCTGAACCCGACCGGCAGACGCCGACTACCTTTATGCATCACAGATGTGTGATGTAAACCGCCTTCAGTAGTCTTGATAGCAGCGGGATATCCGCGCTGAAGCTTGCGGCGTCAGCGCGTAGAGCTCATCACGATAATTAAGATGTTAGACCTTTTTTTTTTTTTTTTATCCATATAAAAAAAAAATTCTGTCACGTGGCGCATACTGGCTTCTGCTATGAGAATAATGAGGATGTCCTTGAACAGCTACTTTAAAAAAAAAAAAAAAATCCTGCTTATTTTGTATTTATTTTTTTCAAACTAGATTTTTTTTTTTTTTGAACTCGATTTTTGTGGAAAGAATTGAATCGTATCCTACCGCCACAGAAGAGGATTTTATGTTCAATGTGTAACATTTTCAAGCAAAACAGAGAAGAAATGGAGGTTTTTCTTGAGTCAGTCTGTACGACATAATCTATCCTAAAGGAAAACCCAAAAAGTCATGTCGGTATACCCCCCCGGGACTTTTGATTTTGCATGAAGTGGAGCATATTTTCTGTTGGCGTTCCTCTCAGTTTCATATCATGATTCCCTGCGTTTCCCAGAATGCTGTTGGAAAATAATCAGAAAAAAAAACGAAAAACTTGGAAGTTATCTGTGATTTATTCCTGAACCTGTACAGACCGGGGTTTTAAACGGAAAACAGCGAGACTTCTGGCTCCAGCCGTCTGTAAAGAATTTAATACTTTTTGATTGCATTTGTTTGTTTTTCCTCTAAATCATATGGTCGTGTTATTTTCGACCATCTATCAGACTCATTTGGACGCTTAACCTCAAACTCCTGCTCTGTAATAACATCATGTTGTTTGTGTCTGACAAATGATCTTTTAGAAAAATGTTCCAAGCCAGCGGAACCCAGAAATATAAGACAAACGCAGAATACGAAGCCCCTCGGAGAAACTAACGCCAAAGCGAGGAAGCCGTAGTCGTTGCATCCCTCCAAACGAAGAGCAAAACTTTAGATATTAAAATATGTCATTTCCGATAACGGCTAATCAAATGGATCGAATTTTTTTTTTCACTGCGGATTTCATGGTAAAATAAAGTAGCAAAGGAAAAAAAAATCACCTCTTCACCCTTTTCTCCTTGTTAAATTTCAGCGAATCATCCTCTGGTTTTAGGCCCACATTTTATATTCGAGAGACCTCTTTCTCCCTCTCACAGATTTGCACACACACACACACACACACACACACACACACACACACACACACACACACCCAGTAAGCGGCCTAAGGGCAGAGCTCCAGCAAATGAGTGACAGGCTGTGCAGGCCGAGCCCAGCTGGGGTTAGGGGAGTAGAGAGGAGAAGCCGCCACCCCGGGCTACACTCAAGGCTCTCGCTGTTGTTTTCTGACGACTTGAAACACTCCACTGCTAAATAATGAATTTCTAACAGGCAGCACCGACCGACGCACGAGTATTGGAACAGGTTTGAATCTGAGCATCAAACATCCACCAGCGAACACACCGTACATACCGAGGAGTAACGCGCAAACACGCGCGCACACGCGGGCAGGCGGTTTACGCAGTGCAGGCCAGCAGACAGCACTATTTATGCAAGCTAAAAAAAAATACAACCTTCCTGAAGGGATCTTTGTTAGGTGATTTTACAACCTTTACATTTAGAAAACTTCCCATTCAGGGGAACAAATAGACGTTGAATGGGATGACTCATTAATTAGAAGAAAACTGCTTTTGTCGACGGCAAAAATAACAAAAAGAAATTCTGGGATTCTGGGATTTAATCCACATTTATAAATCCGCATCACCTCTACTGCCCTGCTTTTTCTTTAAAAAAAAAAAAAAAAATTCTATCTTGCTCGGTTGCTGAAGGTAATCAGAAGATCCTGGATTCAATTTCCACAGTTTAACAGCCATAAAAATGGATTAATAGAAGTAACTTTACAGGGAGGACCAATAAAATGGATCGTTTCTAAGACCAGAAGCAGAGGTCAGAAACATGCACTGTAGAAACGTATAATGTCTGTGAGCTCTGCAGACGCATTAAAGGCTTCCGCGTCACGTTACATTCATCTGGACCTCAGTCAAAGCTTAAGGGAACCACTTGTGAGGAAGCTCATTTTTGCATTTGGATCCAATGAGTTGAGATCACATTGCATGCATCTCACATCTTATGCTGATATTGTAAAAAAAAAAAGAGAATTTATACAACAATCAAAGGCTGCAATTTGCTTGTTTTGTTTAGTCATTGTAACATTCTTGCTTTTGAACATGGTTTTGTGCCCTTGACTTGAAAGCTTGAGTTAAATTTGAACTGCTCCCATTTTCCAGCGTGGCAGTCAGATGTTTCATAACAGATTAGATCCATATTGAGTTCAGTGGGAAGCAACAGAGTGTTGCAGTTGGTTTGCAAACTCTGGGGCTCCTTTTAAAAGGGACCACAGAGGCCCCAGGAAAATGAAGGAGAGCCTAATTTCACAACTATTTCATTCCTCTGAAAGGTGTTTCCAGAGGATGAGAAGTCTCTATTATTCACTTTGTGCATGTTAAAAGTTATATAATTCAAATCCAAAACAACACACATTTTCCCAAAGGGCACAACGGAGCTATAAACTGTGTCAAACGGGGAGTTTGTTGTCCCAAAGGTTGATCTATTTTGGATCTTTGAGATCTTTTAGATGCGAGAACATCTGCTGCATCAGTGTAATCTGAATTGGAAATATCCGGAGACTTGACTGAACTTTTCTACTGAACGTTTCACAGCTTTTCTTTCCTCGTTGTCTTTGTTGCTTACTGAACTCTTACTTCTCGTTGTCGTCTTCTTTTCTTCTTTTTTTTTTTTTTTGCTCGTGTATTGCAGGTCAATCCTTGATCCCATCCCGCCCATACGTTGCAGCGCGGGCATTAGTTTCTGCTCTGTACGAGAGAAAACGCTCCACAGAGGCCGCGTGAGGGGACAGAATCCAATCAAACGTTCCATCAGACTCACTTTGTCGCCAGCAGCATGTTTTTCCGCGTGTGCACCTCGTTGGGGTCCGTGTGTTGCCGGTTGAGGTACTCGCTCACGGCTTTGGTTGGGAACTCCGTCTCGCAGATGTAGCCGAAATCCCGAGCCAGGTGGACCGCTTCACCTGAGGGGGGTGGGAGGGGAGGAGGGGGAGGTGGGGGTATAGGTGCAGGGTACATTCGGTCAACACAAACCGTGTAAATTTGAGTCGAGGGTGTTTCAGTTATTTTTGTTTTTCAGTTCCACAACATATTAACATTGCACAAATTCTTATAATCCCCCCCCCCCCCGCCAAAAAAAAAACAAAAAAACAAAAAACGGCCATGAAGTTATCAGTAATGTCAGGGCGTAACGCCTAACGCGCCAATATCTCGTCGAAAACAAGCGAAAACTGCCAAATATCCTGTTTTTATTGTGAAAATTCAAGATACGTGAGAGTAACTCGCTTTCTGATTCTTTAAAAAAAAAAAAAAAAGAGGAGAGTTTTTCAGGAAACATAACAACACAATTTTCATAAAAGTAGCTCATAAGTAACTCGGGGAGGGTGATAAAAACGCGACCAAAAAAAATGTCACAATTTTGGATCGATTACGCGTTTTCAGTTCGACGACTTCCGTACGCCCGATCGGGTTGCGGGATTTAACTGAAATAAACGCAGGAGACCAGATTTAAAGCTGTATGTGGAGAAAATAGGCCCAACTGCGAAAATATACAACCTGTCGTAGCCACATGACAGAAATGCAAGAGGACAAGCCCGACCTGCAGCCTTTACTCTGTGAAATTAGCAACATCTATTTCTCTCCACTTACTTATCGCTGAATATAAATTTTCCTGGCTAGACTTTTTTTAATTTTTTAATTTTTTTTTTTAAATAAAGGCATATTGTCAAGCCTGTAAGGTCACGACCTTTGTAGTCCTAGATTTTGGTGAAGAGACATTTTTTTTGTCACGTTTGAGTTACGTGTTCAACTTTCAGATGAAAGAGCACCTAAAATGAAAAACAAACAAACAACAACAACAACAACAACCTTTTTTCTTTCTTTTTTTTTTTTTTTTACTTAATTTTCGTATACAGAGTTTTACTGGGGATGATCTGTTGTTTTGCATTTTTTTTTTTTTTTTAACTTTAATATCATAAAGAAAAGCTCTTTGGAGACAGATCAGTCACCTTCTACAAGAGATGTTAGTAATGTGACGTTGGCAGCTTTGCGTCTCCCAGCAGGTAGATTCAGTCCGATCTTCTCCAACTTTTCTCTCAGACACTTGCCACCGTTTTTAGACTTTGCTCTGTGAAAAAAAAAAAAAGAAAAAAAAAAGGACCCCCAAAAAGGACCCCAAAAAAATGACATGAAGTATCGTTAACAGACCATAAATGTTTACAAACAATTTTAGAATATTAAAAATCACTTCAGTCCCATTAGGGATCATTAAAGTGTACTTTGGAAAGTATTAATCCAGTGTTATTGTCAAGACATCAGATTGCAGCAGGTTGCCTCCAGAGATTTATTATTAAGTGTAATGAGTCAAGATATAGAAGGCTTTTCACACAGCTCCTAAGTGGGATTATAGTTGCTCCACATTTAATGAGCTCTCAGACACCATCCACAGTTTTGGTTATCTCTGAACGTGTGCGTCGACGTGCTTGGAGGCTGCGGGTCGTACCTTCTCAACACGCCCCCCAACAAGGAGGCGTTGAGGCACTCGGGCGGGGACAGTCTCCTCTGCACCTCCCCGACGGTCACCTTGTACTTGGAGGTGGAGCTGAGCAGCGACAGGCGGCCCGGTACCGAGCAGAACACCTCGTTTATGTTCACGGTCACTCCGCCCATCAGCCCGTCCTTACCGAGCATCAGGGAGCCCATGTTCTTGGGTGGCATGGGAACTGAAAGAGGACGTTTCAGAGGCCCTGTGAGTGGAACTCGGACGCAACGCGCTTTAACATACAAGACACGAACTTTTAAATCTTAAAAAAAAAAAAAAATTAAAAAAAATTAAAAAAAAATCTCCTCTTCGTGCTGCGGATAAAGACCACGCGCAGCGGCCCCGGCCTAATGAAGCGCCCACGTGCCGGGCGTTTTGCTTGTTATTTAATGTCGCGCGACATTCTCATTACAGCGTTATCGATTGTTGATTGGCTCGCGTTCTCAAATCGCATTAACCACCTCCCCGTCTTTTCTCCGCCGGCCGGTTTAACTCCCACGGGCAGCGCTGTGGATGCTCCTTCATCCCGCGTGTTAATGCTCGCGTTAATGGCGTTAAGAGAAGCCAGCCAAGCCTCGTTGGATGCGTATAAAGGGGGCCAGTGCGAGGTTGTGGGTTTTTTTTTTTTTTTTTTTTTTTGATGGCTCCACGGGGGATAATACCGCAGATTAAGCTCTAAACGAGCTCACGAGATCTCCGTGAGCGGTGCCATTTATTACATCAGCGGCTTAAATGCCCCGCGGGGAGCTCAGTCACTCAACATCCCGTAACTAAATCAGCGCGCATCATCAGAGCGGCAGCGTGGCGGGCTGTCAGCGACACACTGCCTGCTAGTCAATAGAGCCACCGGGGTCGTTAAGTCGGCTTCAAACTCCCCCCCCCCCCCCCCCCCCCATCCCACATCCCCCTCCGCCCCCACCCTCCATCCCGTAGCACCGAAACACGGAGATCTGCCGTGGACCAGCTGACCTACACGGCGCCTTGCCGTCTACGTGGTAACCTTCTCTGCACGCCCGATAGGCCGAGGGGGGTGGGAGGGGGGGGGGGTCCACCCACCTCCGCGCAACATAAATCAATATAAATCATAGTGCGCATATTATAAGAAAATAATCCAGGAAGGGGAGAAAACAAAAACAAAAACAAAACAAAAAAACAAGCAAAAGTATTCTCATTTCCCAAATCAAAATAAACGATCTCATTTCTGCGTGTTCATTTTATTGTGAAGATCTGATCCATTTTAATTACTAAATTTTGTATTTTTATTTATTATATTGGAAGGACTGTTTGTAACATTGTAGCGTGTGTGCGTGTGCGTGCGTGTGTGTGTGTGCGTGTGTGTGTGCGTGTGCGTGTGTGTGTGTGTGTGTACCTTTCTTAATTACTGATTGATCCAGTATGCTCGTTCCGTTGGTGTCGTCAATGGTCTGTTAACGCCAAGATAAATACAAATCATTACAGTCTGCTTATTTCAACATTACACCCACGGAAATAACCCACTTAAAAAAATAAAAAAAATAAAAAAAGATTTTTAGTGTTATACTCCGTCACACAGAGCTCACTGGCTGATAATTCAGACTCTACATCTTCTTTTTTTCTTTCCCCCCCCAACAACGATAACAATAAAAGATTCAGCAGGATTCATTTCAGGTCTCAAAAACAAGAAAAAAAACAAAAAAAAAACAAGAAAAAACATCTTTGAGTTGTTTGTTTGCAGACAGCAATCAGATGTAGTTCGTAACACTGTTTTGACTCGTGATTAGAAAAAGCTATCTAAGCCTCATTCATCAATGTCATTCATCCTCTTGCCAAATACATTTGAATATAGACCTGGCGTTGGCACGAATGCTTCACATAAAGTCAATTAAAAAAGAAAACTAATAAATATACAGCCTAGATATAAAAAAATAAAAAATAAAAAAATGTATACGGAGTTAATAAATGGATAAGCCAGAAATGAAGAATCTATTGTGGAGGTTAAATGGTAAAACAAATTCGTGGTGGTTGTGCCTCGAGGGGGAAACGAGGGGGAAGATGAAATCTTACACAAGATGACTATAAAACCTATCAAGTCTTCGGAAGATTGTTTCTTAAATTTAGAACTTTGGCAGCAAAACAATGCTCACCAAAAAAAAAAAAAAAAAAAAAAGGAGCCTTTAAATTCCAGCGAAACGAACTAATAATAACAATAATATGACAAAAATAAATAAAATAAATAATAATCCAATCCGTGAGATCGAACTGACTGCCTTAAAAAAAAACGCAATTAAACTTTGCTTCTTTATTATCAAGTTATCAAAAATGTTGCAGCGTCGTCACAACGCGTGTCTGTTTTTAAATCTAATTACGACACTAAGGTTGGTGAATTTAATTCACGCAAGCGATGAAATCATGTCTTACGAGCATCTTTTCATAAAAAAAATAAAATAATAATAATAATAAAAAGATGATGTCTGGGCTCTCTGAAGACGTTTTTTTTTTTTTTTTGGTTTTTAGCTGTGGGCCATTTGCGTTTAGGGTACAGCTGCTTGGAGAGGCCAGCCCCCCCCCCCTGAGGGAGCTGCTCTTGAGTTCACTGACCTTAACTTAAAGTCGCCACAAAACATGCGGAGACAATGGAGAAGACAACTGTCAACGATTACCGATTGATCTTCCTGTGAAAATGTGTTTTTGGTTTATTTTTTTCATTTCGTATTTATTATAATTTAATGGTCGGGGTAAATCCGTTAAATAGAACTGTTTCGTTCCTGAAGGAAATGACTTGAATTAACGACTGTAAATGTAAACTCCACCTTTCATAACCACTCAGATCATATTTAAGGAAATAGAAATAGAAGTGCGGTGACATTTTTCCCTTTCCGGTCTGCGGTCTAATCGTCCTCTGTGTATAGTGATCCAAATATTCTCTCTAAAAAATAAAAAAACATAACTTAAAAAAAAAACCTATAACAAAGTTGCAGCTGAAAAATAATATATGTCGTGCACTTTAGCTCCTGTGAATCTTTGCGTGGCCTTTGACTCACCTGGATATCCTCCATACCGTGCAGCCCGTGCAGCAGCCCGTCCCCCATACCGTGCTCTAGTCCCGGGTGAGCGGAATGCAGCAGCACATCCGGCCGCCTCACGCCACCGTAGTCCCGCCGCGGGTCCAGTCCGGACAGTTGAGGCAGCGAGGCCCGAGGCTGCGCCAGCAGACCCGAGCTGTCCATCCGGTCCCCGGTGGCGTCCTGCCGCTGGCGCGCACCCCACGCGCCCTGCTGGCTCTGGTGCAGGGAGTTCAAGGAGTACGGGTCGCTGACGTGGGAGTACGGGTCCTGGCTCTGGTAGTGAGCGAGCGGCTGGTACGGCGGCGGAAAGTACGGCGGCTGGAAGTCCGAGGAAGGCGCGTGAGACAGCGGCGGCGCGCTGGAGTAGGGTCCCGCGTGCGACACCGAACCCAGCTGGGACAGGCGCGAGCTGTGGCTCGAGACGCCGTCATGCCGGTCCTTGAAACCGGGTGGAGAGAAGAAGGGAAGGAAAAAAAAAAAAAAAAAAAATCAACCCTTTGTAGAATTGGAACCATATTTTAACGAAATGAAAGCACATGGAGGCCCCGGATCGCGATGCCTTTATTAAAACGCCTGTGGTGATGTAGCCAAAGTAGCCTAACTGGCATTGAAACTCCTGAACACGAAAGCCTGGAAGGAAAAAAAAAAAAAAAAAAAAATTTACAGTCTAATTTTAAACCGTCTCACAACTCAAAACAAAACAACAACAACAAAAAAAAAAAACCCTGCCAGCAATATATTCCGGATTCACCGTTTGCGCACAAGAATTCTGAAATAGTGAGTGAAGAAAACTCACCGCGGTGGAGTAGGAGTGAACTAACATCTGCAAACCGTCTGCGGGTAATCTTTAGCGGGGCTCACGGTCAAACAGCAGCGGTGTCGGGCCGAGATAGCCAAACTCATTCCAGGTAAAAAAAAAAAAAAAAAAAAAAGCGGAGGGGTGGGGGAGAGGGGGCTCTTTTGTATCTTGTGGGCACGGCACGGCACGGCACGGCCCGGTCTACAAATCCACACGAGAAGAACCTTCTTCCTCCGCCCGGAGCTGCCGCCTCTCTGAGCGTGAGCGCCGAGCTCTCCGCCTCTCCTCCACCCCCCCCCCCCCCCCCCGCCGGTGTACGGTGTAATTGTTATTCATGACTGAGACTTACAGGAATATTAATGCGCGCGAGGCGAGGGGGGGGGGGGGGGAGAAACTTGGCGACACAGCGGAGCGTGAAGCCTTTCGCGCGACCGCGAGTGACGTTTAAATTCCGTGGAGAGCCCCCCGAAACCGCGCGCGCGACGAGCAGGAGATGGATAGAAAGAGGAGTCGCGCGACTCCGGCAGGAGAAAACGAACGGGGTACCCGGACCCCCCCCCCCTCCTCCTCCCCTCCCCGTGAGGAACTCCCCATCACGGAAACAGCGCTTTTGGGGGGACTTTTATGGTAAAAAAAAATATATAAATAATAATAAAAATAAATCTGACATTAAAGCACACTTTCTTGCCAGTGGAGACTTTTTTTGTTGTTGTTTTTTTTGCACAAATAGGTTCTTTGCAAACAGACTTTGACGTTATAACAACTAAATAGCAAGCAGGTTGGCGGTGTAAACGGGGGAGGGGGGGGGGGGGGTTGCTGTCAAAAAAAAAAATACTGGGTCGACCATCACACCGCCACAAGTTCCCTTCCCATCCGGTACTCCGCATCTTAAATGCCAACGCAAAGACAACGTGGAAAGGATTTTTTTTTTTTTTTTTTTTTTTTTTAACCAAAGTAAAATCCAGTTTACAAAAATAAAAACACAGATTTTTCTTCCATCTCTCAGGCATTTTGTTGTTGTTTTGTGTGTGTGTGTGTGTGTGTGTGTGTGTGCGCGCGCTAAACTTCAGCTCCTACACTAACTCTCCTAAGGAATTACAAGGCGGCTCAAAGTTGCGTTGCAGCTGCCTTTTGTTATCCTCCTGACAAAACAACACCCGAGACACTTAACACGGGCGCGCGAAGGGGCTCGTGCGAATGGTGTCACAAAGTCCAAAAGCAGCCCATTAAACTTTACACCGTCGACTCTACGACCCCCCCCCCCCCCTCCTCCCCTCGCCTCCTTCTTCAATCCCTCTTCGGATGACTTGTTTAACAACATCGCAGCCTCCCCCCTCCCCTCACACGCCGTGGGAGAAAAGCCATGTGCGGCACGAGACAACGGCTTCCCACCGGGCTGAGCCGAGAGGGGCCTCGCGAGCCGCCCTTTCTTCGTGCGCTTTGTGCTCGAGCCCATTGAGCGCGAGCCGGAGCAGCGTTTCGGCCCCCGCGCGCGCGCGCGGCGTATTTCTCCTTCTTTTACCTCCTCCTTTCCCCTCGCTGTTTTTATTAAAAAAAAAAAATTACAAAAAAATATTGTTCTGGGATCAAAGCCAAATCATTTACATATCCATACGCATCTTCACCCTGCTCTGACCCAGCCTCATCCTTCTGTCATTTCAAAGTGTAAAATGAGCCACTCGTTTGTTATCGGATTATTTTTTTGATGAAATAATATTTTCGCAGCATCGCTGGTTTATTTTAAGCAGCTTTTAGATATCGGTAAACTGTTTGTTTAAAAAAAAAATATGAAGAGTTTTAGATAGGTGCCTTAAAAAGGCTAGGTGTCATATTTAAAACATATTTCATGTAAAAAATAATAATAATAAAAAAAAATCGAGAAAATCATATCAATATTATTTACAATATTTATGCAATGCCGAATAGTTGATCTATTTTTCCTCTGGACCGAAAAGTAAATAAAGCTGAACCAAACATGACATAACATGACCATTTCAAAAACAACAACAACAACAACAACAAAAATCGGTGCGCAAATGAACCAAATTTCTGCAATAACGAAACTGCCATGTACTGAAATGTCCTCCAATTCCCACTCACAGTCCCTGCAATCAAAAAAAAAAAAAAATAGCAGGCCTTAAAGCCTCGTGGAAAACACTTCACCACACAGCAAAGTCTAAGAATTTATCTCCAAAAAAAAAAAAAAAAAAAAAAAAGAAAAAGCAGGTCTAATTAATCCATTCAGTCTATTTCCCCGAAGTCACAAACTGGACGGTAACGTTACCTCGTAAATATCTTCATACTTGACATTCTCAACTAGTTTCCACAGCATGGTCGCTTTCTCCGGTGTCGGTAAACCGAATGCAGCCAAGTGAGGAAGGGATGTCTCAACTCTCTCTCTCTCTCTCTCTCTCTCTCTCCCCCGCCTCCCTCTCTCTCTCTCTCTCTCTCTCTCTCTCTCTCCCTCTCCCTCCGCCCTCTGTGGTTTCAGGCAGGCAGCGCTTTGTGAATGGGGAACCCCTGTAAGGACTCCACCACCACCGTGCAAAGAGGAGCTACAGGGCGGGTCGACAGCAGCAGGCTGCTTCATGTATGGTGAGTAGCAAATAAACACAGAGAGTACATGTTTTTATTTATCGTGCATCTCTGTAATTACCAATGCAAAAATAAAAAAATAAAAATAATAAAAAAAAACACAAGCAGCTAACAGAAGCCTTTCATGTGTAGTGTACACAGATAGTACAGGGTGAAATAGTAGATGTACTTACAGTAGTGTGGACTTTGTTCTGTTACAACGTCTGGTTTTTGTTTTTTGGAACAAAGTGGAGCGAATCTGATTGAAGTGGAAAAACCAATGGAACATACTGTTATTATTTCAACACTGACACGGGACATTTGATAGATTTCCACGTACGCACGGGCAACGAATTAAAACGTCAACTAACGTAAGATTCGATTCACATATTTTTTTTAATTCCGTTTTTTTTTTTTTGCTCCTACGTTTGAATATCGGTCAAATAAGCGCCTCGCGAACCATCGTAAGTTGTGTTTTCTGGACCTACGGTGTGGCGATGTCACTGAACCGAACACGTGTCGGGTCACCATCCTTTCCCCTCCAGTGTTTTGATGTTGGTGATAAAGAAAAACAGTCAAACAGGTCACTCACGAATTCTTACCGTACATGTTCGAACGGACACATGACCCGCATTGTTTCCCCATAAAACCATTGTGACCTTCCCTCCCCCCTCCCCCTCCACTTTGAAATGATGTTTCTGAATTATCTCCGTTATATGGTAATGACATTAAAAACAATTTTTTTTTTTTTTAAATCTCAGGAAGTGAAAAACTTGATCAATAAATCAAAATGTTCTATGTTTAACATAAACACGTGTGCCTAAGAGAGAAAACAAAATTCTCAAATGTCATATTTTCTTAATGAGCAAACAATCCTGTTTTTTTGCACCATGTTTTAATCAGTTAATAAACCAAATGTTTTACTATTTGTCTTTATCTTGCTGTATTTGCAGCTTCTCTTTTGTCTCTTAAACTGATCCCTGGAAAAGACAGATTCAGTGTCTTTGTTAAAGTTGCGTAAAACAAAACAAAACAAAAAAATCTATAACAAACAGAGGTCATGCTTTTGATACCTGTCAAATTCCCTCACAATCACCCAGCAGTGCAGCTCTGAGAGGATTTTGTCCAAGTGTGTGTAAATTGCGCCCCCTAGTGTCATCAGACCATACGTGCAATCATCCATCCAAACTGACTGGATGGAGGAAAAAAACAACAACAATGTTGTGCGTTATTGCTCCTTAGTTTCTAATTGAAAAGTTTATTTTCTGAAGTTGTTGAATTTATTCCCATATAAATGAGTTCGTGTTGTAAATCTAAGATGTTTTTGATTGAAGAAAAATGTATTTTTTTGAAAGCACTTGGGTTGATTTGTTGGCTGTCAAGTCAAAACTTTAAAACATGTATTTAGGAGCTAATATATATATGGTTCTTTGCGCTGTGCTTTAGTCAGTACTTGACATTTATCCTGGGAGATTTACTGTTGTGAGGATTTTATTCACCGAAGTCACGCTTTTGCCTTTAAAGGTCCCCTTTTATCTTTGGTTTTGGTGCTTTGGAGGAGTTGAGGCGTATCGGCCACAAACTGAAGCCCGGATTAAGTTATCCGCACATTTATCACGTGGGCGTATGTGCTGAACACGCTGCTGTGTGTTTTCTCTGACCTGGCATGTGTAGTTAAGCTCCTTTTGATGTTAAATGCAAAAAAAAAAAAGAAGAAGAAAAGAAACGGACTCCGAGGATCCCAGACATGAATGTTTAAGGAGTACGGCTGTTCTCGTGTTGTCTGTAAAGACCCGCTGCCAAAGATCCACCCATCCCGCTGTCTCTTTTCTCTTTCTCCCCCCTTTCTAACACACAACACGCAACGCACAACACACGGATATATAGAAAGACTGACACACACATGGCAGGACATATGACTGTCAGCAATAGCAGATGTCCTGACAGTCTGGAAGTCTGCAGGCGTGTTTGTGCTTGTTGTCCTGCAGGGCTTTGACACATGATGTATCAGCATACATTAAAGACATGCCACAGTATTACTGCTCTATCTGCTCCCTGCCATCTTTCAAGTCAATCTACAAACTGTCTCGTTTTCACTTTCTCCGAGGCTGCTCCGGTTGTGAGTCCACCTGTCCCCGGCCCCTTGTAGTTGCGCCGCGGTTATATATATATATATATATTTTTTTAAACTCGTAGATTTTCTCAGGATCGTTGCAGTTAAGACGTTCGGCACGCTTTGCGCCAGAATACCGACGTACGAATTCATGCAATTACCTCGTTTCAGACCCAAGATCTCCACGCTGCATCAGACTTATGGCAGCGACAAAAAGTGTAATAAAAAACTTAAAAAAAACTGGACACAATGCTGAAAATCAGTGGAGTAATCCTCTTATTATGGAGTTGTTTCCTGGTAGCAGAAGAGACGAACCTCACGGACGCACTTAACCGGACGAAAAACACATCGTAAATTGATCGCAGTGTGCTCGTCTTCAATCCTCACTCCTCTCAAACTTTCTGTTTGTGCAAAGAAAACCACAGTATGGAGTGGTTGCAACATTTTTAGGTACTTTTTTTTAATTTTTTTTTTTAAAGATGTGGTGTGAAGTGTTTGGCTATACATATACGCTGTTTTTGAGAGCGGTAATGAAATGGCTCAAAGGACCCAGAAAGTTTATACATTTCTACATCATTTTTACAGCAATCACTAAATTTCAGAAGTCAGGAGGATGAATGAATTATTTTTCAATTACGTAGTAACTTTATTGTTTTGTTTTCTTGTCGACAAAAAAGCTCTGAAAATCTTATTGTAAGATACATTCATCGTCTTATCAAAATTCATGGCATCCTGGGGCGACTTTTATGACTTTTGTTGCGCCTTTTTGAGTCTTTGTGGGCTGAGCGTGTGTACGTATGAATGGATGAGACAGCAAAAATGATCTAATTGTATTAATAATCCAACAAATTTTGCACTTTAAGATCTTATTGTTTATCAGGACATCTTTTACACACCTATCCGGTCTAAAAGGTGTCATCACGGGATAACATTGTGTCCGGTTCCAGCTGCAGTTCAGCTGTTTGACCACTAGGTCGCACTAGAACACCACATATAAAGGAGACGCAGGCCGAGCAAGAAGTATCAGCATAGATAAGAGTTCAGCTTCAGCACAAATCCTCTCAATGTAGATTCAGGAACTGAATCTGAAGGAAAACTCCAGTGAAATGAGAATTATCCATCTTTATAACAACTGAATATCATCAGAATTACACTCTTTATAATACACTTACGGTTTCAATGAGTTACGAGCTCAAGACTTCCTGTAACATAACACAAGTAAACACTAAGAAAAGACACAAATATTTGCTTTTGATTGATCAGCACTTCCTCTTTTGTAGACCCACAGCTGGCAGCATGATTTTTGAAATGCAAACAATGTCTGCATATTAGTGATGATTGCCACAAGAATAGTGTCTGGATTATTGGATGTTTAAACAGAAGGAAAAGATGCAATCTTGCACCTAAATTTTTTTTTTTTAAATAACAATAGTGCCAGAGCTCGTGTTTGTATTCATGGTAACATGTCAACCGAATCCCTCCCAGGACGTACCAAACAGAAGCAGCAGTGGTTGATGATCATTTAATGGAGAGCGGGGCGTTCTGTCTCCTCGGATTTGAAGTCTCGCAGGTTTGAATGCATTGCAGAATCTGTGTGTGTGTGTGTGTGTGTGTGTGTGTGTGTGTGTGTGTGTGTGTGTGTGTGTGTGTGTGTGTGTGTGTGTGTGTGTGTGTGTGTGAGCTGACAGACGGGGACAGTCGGGACGGCAGCAGCGGGAGGAGAAAAGGCCTTGAACGTTTCTTGGATCAGGACGGAGGAGGAAGAGGTTTTAGCAGAGAGGCAGGGGAAAGACTAGGAGGAGGAGGAGGAGGAGGAGGGTTAGAGCTTCAGAGGAAAAAGACGGAGGGCTTAGAAGTTAGCAGAGTTTTGGTAGTCGTGACTCTGGGGCTCAGTCAGCAGGAGTTATGGTCCCACGGGGGGGGCCCTCAGCCCTCAGACTGTTTAATACACTTCTATATAAATGGCAGTATTCATCGCATGTTGAAGATGTACACTTCTAGTGTGTGTTCTGCTCGTTAAACCTTATTAGATACCCGGGTTGCATTCAAATTATTCAGAAATCTGACTGCATTAAATCAACCCCCCCCCCAAAAAAAAAAAAAACCCCACTAAAACAATAATAAATAAAATAATCATAAATAGTGGGACAGAAAATCTGCTCTTGATGTCTAATGTGGTGATTAACCACAGCGTTGCATTGTGATACGATCAATAGTGCGTGTGAATAATGCATCGGCCGCCCCGTCACATTATGCATCGCTGTTGTCAAACTTGATTCATTCTTGTCAGTTTGCAGAAACTGCAGAGGCGCAACGTATTGATTTCATTTTCCTGCTAATTTTTTGTATCACGTGGGGGTGGAAGGGGGATTTGGGAGGGGGGGGGTTCTTCACATGAATTACATTGATATCACACAAAGTAATAACAAACAAAAGGTTGATTAAGTTGCATTCTACCAACGCATGTTTGCGTGTGTGTACCTGTGTGTGTGTGTGTGTGTGTGTGTGTGTGTGTGTGCGTGCGTACAGTATGCATGTTTGTGATCATACCCTCCAGTGAGATGCAGCGAACATCAAAGAGCCAATCACACACATCAGTCTGTCACAGCTTCACACACACTGGAGGAGAGAGTTTGATTATATATCAGGATGCATTTTTATTTTATTTTCCATATCAGCCACTCCTGTGATTGATGTTCCTCTCAGCAGCAAAGACTAACTGCTTATATATATATATATATATATAAAGATGAAAACATGCAACTCTTAAAAACAAAACATTAAGACTTTTGTATTTCGGGAAAATGTTGAATTTAATTTTGCGTCGTTTTTTTTTGTTTTTTTTGTTTGTTTTTTAAAGTCGTGAACTTATTTAAGCCTTAAATTAACAAAATGCTGCTTTTCCTACTTCGGATCAACCTTTAAATCCACTTCTCGGTTGCAGTAAGTCAGATCTGCGTGAATGTCTCGCAGGCGTCGTTGTCTCCATCCTGACATGAAGTGTTTCAACAAACATATTTATGAATCCACTGAAGTGAGGAGCAAAAAAAACGGTCGGAGGACCCCGAAGCCATGAAAGCTGCTTTTCTGCTTTTCATGACTGAACATGTAGGAAAGAAATACTATATATTTAAAAAAAAAGCAAAGAGTAATCAAACATGAACTTAGTTTTAATAATCAATGAACCACTAGACTAGGGTTTGATTTATTAATTTAGTCTCTAAAATGTTCTTTTTTGAGTGCTAAGTCTTGAAAATAGTGAAAATTAATGCCAATATCCAAAAGCAGAGGTGGCATCTTCACACGGTCACTTGTTTTGTCCAAAAAAACACAAAAAAAACACATCGTTTTTCATAAACAAACTGATGGAAACGCAGAGGAAAAATAGCAAATTGTCACGTTTGAGAAGCTGGAAACAGGAAGTGTTTGGTATTTGTTTTTCTTATCTTTCAACTTAATCCAAATTTGAGACTGTCAGTTGTCTGAAATGATCATCTTCCAGCAGCAGCCTATGGCAGTCAGGTGAAAGTAGGTTTTCTTGTATTTTTTTTTTTTTTTCTTCATTTTTGTGTTCCTCTGTTTGGAGGGTTGGTTTCTTCTTTTATTTTATTTTTTTTAACTCTAGTGAACGATCGAACTGTATCGTAAATAGTAGAGTAAAAAAAAAAAGAAGCTAAAATTCAGACCACTCAAGCCTTTACAGTGAGTGGTTGTAGGGATGGTGTTGCCGTCTTGCAGTAATGCGTTGCTGTAAAAAAAAAAAAAAACAACATACACACACCTGAGGGAAAACCCGGGCCTGCATGCGAGTGTGTTTTCGGGATAACACCATCTGTCAAACACCAGACCTCAACAATAACAGCGATCTACTGTTCCTCTGCACCTGTGTCACTTCCTTCCTTTACATCTCTCTTTACCTCCATTACTTCTTCACCCGAGGCTTCGCTCGCATTGATTCGGGGTGACGGGGAAAAAAAAAAAAGAACCGGCGCAGGCGTCACCGTAAACGCATCCTGTCTGATTATGTGTTTGTGTGTTATGCGGCGAAACGTGACCTCCTTTTCAAACGACCGGGATATTAAAGAGCGAACAGAACCTACGGAGCCCGGATGGAGACGCCAGCAGGCAGCTGCTCCGCTCCTCTGTTTTATCGTTATCATTTTTTCTTTTTTTGGGGAAATATAAATAAACAGAAAACCTGACAGAAGTCGCTCAAAGGAGGCTTTTGAACTTTTTCTGTAGGTGGAACCTTCTCTCACAACATTAAAGAGGAAATCTGGCTTCTTTTTTTTTTTGCTTTTGTTTTTCATATTATTAGCACTCTGAACTCATGCGGATAATTCACTCTCTGGTTTTTGATGTGTACCTCCTCTCTTTAGTCTCTACTTACTCTCTGTGCGTCTGTATTTATATATGGGTGTGTGCGTGCGTGAGTCACATCTCAAAAGCCAGAGTAATAAATTGTAGAACACGTAGCAACTGTCTTTATTGAACACCAGCATTTTTAGACTGTAGGGATTTGAACATATATATAGTTGAAAGCCTACAAGAAAAGTAATTTAAATATTTATATATATCTTTACAAATGTTCATGGGCGAGTCCGAGAGCTCGTGTCGGCTAAACTTGCGATCTGAGGAGGGGACGGGGTTGGGGAGGGCGGGGGAGGAGGGGGGGGGGTGTGTATACAAAGATAGACATGCACAGGGAAGAGGAACGACAGCAACGGCAAAGTCACCTTTTACAAAATGGCTGAGTTGGACCCTTTTCTCTCTCTCTCTCTCTCTTTCACACACACACACACACACACACACACACACACACACACACACACACACACACACACACACACACACACACACACACACACTCTCACCACAGTGTAGCCTACCCCAGGCAGTGGTTTACATCAGTCTGTTCCTCTCTGCCATGGTCATCGTGGTAAACACACAGGTTGCTATGGCACTGATTGTGTAAAAAAAAATGTCTCCTGCAGGTACTGTGTGTGTGTGTGTGTGCGTGCGTGTGTGTGTGTTTGTGTTTTGTGGGTCAGCGTTATGTACAATTTTTGATTTGTTCAAAAAATGTCTGAAAAAGTGAAGTTACCAGGATTTCGAAGCAGAACTGGAACTTTTCTGGTTGACGTCAGAGATTTATCTTAATAATTTAATACAAAACTGATAAAATGAAACTTCAGAGGAGTTTTCAGTCTGTGTTTTTTTTTTTTCAGAAATAATCCACATCTGAATTGACTGGATTGAGATCAAATGGATCCAACCCTCCCCCCCCCCCCCATTTAATTTGTGTGTGTAGTTTGTGTTGTTGTGTTGGCGATTTATCTCCCCCCCCCTCTCCCCCTCCCTCTCCTTCCCTCCCTCCCCCCCCCCCCCCCCCCTACCCGGTCCTGGAAAGCTGTGATGTTTACTTCCTGTTTTTCACAATTAATAAATAAACCAATAAAAGTCTCTAATGAGTCACGGCCGTCTCAGTGGCAGGGCTCCCTCCCTCCTTGTCGACACGCACACGCACACGCACACGCACACACACACACAGGAAGTGTTATTCTCACACACACCGGGATGTCTTGTTTGGGACGGATCAGTCCGTGTTACATTTCAACATAAAATAAATAAATAACAATAAATATGAATTGTCCCAAAGAAGCGCTGCGGTGTGGGAATTAACAAATCCTCGTTGAGGGTGCGCACGCACACACACACACACACACACACACACACACACACACACACACACACACACACACTCCTAAATGCAGCGCTCCAAGGCACGGGGACCAGGCGGGTGGGGGGCTACTCAGTCTTTTCTGTTTTCCCATCTTTGCTCTGGGGCTCGGCTGTTTTCCGGAGCTGCGACTTTTCCGAGCTGTTGTTGATCTGTTGGTCGGTCGGTCCGCCCGTTTTGCCGCTCGAGTTTTTGTCCAGGTAGTTGAGCATCTCGCTCAGGACCGTCTGGAAGGTGCTGAGAGCCGCGCAGACCGCCGGCGTGCCGAAGCCGTGGGTGATCAGACTGTCGGGGAGAGGAGACGGGGACAGAGTCGTCAGAAACGCGCGACGGGAAACCGAAAGGAAGATAAAGGTCAACGGATCGGTGACGAGTCCGTCTGACACGGAGAGCTCCAGGTGACGCGGGTTCTCGTCACACCTTCCTCCTGAAAGAGTTCCTTCAGCCTGTCAGAGAAGCCTTTCAGCGACGGTCTGAAAGCTGCTTCCACAACAGTAAACGGGGGAAGCATGGAATCTGTTTTAGGACATTCTTGGCCTGATTACTGTCTGACTTGCACAGATTAGAGCTTCATCAAGCAGGTGCTCGAGAAATCAGCAAATATTTCTGCATTCGATGACCGTTTGAATCACTTTTGAGCCGGCGACGCCAAATATCCCTCCTCTCCGTCGTCTCAGCTGTGAAGAGTCACCTCTTTTCTTTATCTAATGCCATTTTTGAACGAAATCCTTTTCGGTTTCGGACTGTTTAAAAGGACGTTTCAGCAAATTGCAGGTCTGACCATTGTCTGACTTTAAACGCGACGTACAGATTAGAGCTTCATCAAGCAGTTGACGGAGAAATCGGCAAATGTGTCTGTAATCGGTGATTGTTTAAATCGGTTTTGAGGCAAAAATGCCAAAAGTTGTTGAGCAGATTTGCTTCTTTTTTTTCTTCTTCGTGAACTAAATATCTTTCGGTTTCGGTGTCTTGGTGGAGCAAACTGGACATTTTAGGAAATTGCTTCGGGCTCTAGCAACGCGTGATGGACATTTTTCACCACTTTTTTTTTTTTTAGAATTTTATAGACTGAACAATTATCCCGCGAAATATATATAAACAATCTTTAACTGCTCTCTCGATACGTCATAGAATAATACTGCTGCAACGCACACAGGAGCTGGTTGAGTCCTCAAAATCCCACGTGGGTATTCAGATGGTCAACTTCTCTTCTATTTAACATTTCCAAAACTAAATTGAGCAAGTTTGGCCTAAACGAAACAGAATTCCTCCTCTAATTCGATTTTTTTTTTTCTTTTATTTAAATTTTTTATTTCTACATATTATAAATCATAAAAGTTTACTTCACAATCAAACAAAGTCAAACGTTCCAATCGTAATCATTTTACAGCTCCGCAAACAACAATAGAAAGATAAATTGTTGTAAAAAAAAAAAAAAAAGAAGGTTTTAAGAGGAACTTTTAGAGTATTGTACAGTTTATTTTTCTGCCCCGCAACATCACCGGGCCGGTTCCTCCGCCGCTAAACGCCCGCTCTCGTCTCAGCCCGGGACCCCGACGCTGCCAGAAGGATGCCGCTGTTCAATCTGTCGCCGCGTTTATTCTCCTCGGCTCGCATCTCGTCTGTTTGCCCGTGTGCCGTCTACATCGCGCGTCTCCCCCTTTTTTTTTTTTTTTTTTGGGAGAACTCGTAAAACCTCCCGCGAACGGCGATGGCGCGCCACGGGTGTGACATTTGCGCGAACGAGGCGCCGCTCTCTCCTCCTCTTGTCGTCCGTGCCGACAATCAAACTGCGCAGCTGCATCTTTTTCCAAAGTGGCAAAAAGGGGGTCGAAACGTACAAGCGGAGGCTCCGCGAGGGGGGGGGAAACAAAAAAAACGTCGTCGCTCGGGCGCTTTTTAGGCGTTTAAAAAGAAGGACTTCGAGACTTCTTCGAGACGGGCGAGACTTCTTCTCCGCGCCGGGCGTTTGCTCACCTGAAGTGTGTGAGGTGTCTCTGGATGTCCAGGTCCAGGATGGGGGTCGGTCTGGAGGAGCCCAGAGGAGAACGGTCTTGGCTCAACAAGTCCTGGAACTCCTTACAGATTTGCCTGACAGACAGACAGAAGGAGGGAGGGACTTGAGGGTTTACCATCTGTCTCCGAACACAACCGTCGACATTATTTTTTATTTCTTTCACCCCCACCCCACCCCCCTCTTCTCTCTCCCTCTCGCACCCATCCTCATCATTTTGGACGAACACCCCCGCAAGTGCACTCAAGACATTTCCTCCCTGCGAACAACTGAAGGAAAACCACACGCGGGAGAGAGACCGGTTCATCGTGGTGCGTTATTAAAAAAACAAAAAAAACAAGAAAAACACTTTGACAACATGATAGGGGAAAAAAAAAAAATAATAAATCTGGAGATGGAGAGTTGAAGTTGCTTTTCAACATTTGCCCAGGCTGTCTGTTTGGATTTTCATCAAGTGTTTGGGCTGCATTTATTGGGAAAAAAAAAAAAAAAAAAAAGAAAATCAGCTTATCTGGAGAAGAGTGGGAGCCGTTTTCCTTCAGCACAATAGTACATGTTAGAATTTACAATAATAGAGTGGGATATGCAAAAGCCTTGTAGCATGACTATCTGCATTTATAACATGCAACGTGTTCAATTATGTGTTGTTTGGAGTTAAGTTGATCACAATTTATCTTTTTTCCCCCCCATTGAGCAGAACGTTGATGTTTTCATACACAAAACCTTTCTTGAACTTAATATCTTTAAAAACACTAATCTTGTTATTTAAGGGTAAAAGCTCTTTTTTTTTTAATCAAAGAATTTCCTCGAGAAAACAGCTAGTAGCTGGAAATGCGAACATAAATGAAGCAAAAGCTAAATTGAAAGAAACTGAATCTAGAAATAAAAAAATAAATAAAAAAGAATCCCTGCCTTGTTGCACCTCGATCAATTGTGATTTTCATCTCAACTTGTAGATTTATAGACACTAAATTAAATCTGGCACTTCTGACCTGATCGGTCCCGTTTCTCGACCTGATTACCCAAGAAATTCAAAAAAAGATTGAAGTAAAATTTCAAAATAAAAGTGCCTGAGTCTTACCAAGCAGCTGCAAAAGTTTCAGCTCGTCTGTTTTCGTTATATTTTTGTGTTTATATATGCGTGTGTGTGTGTGTGTGTGTGTGTGTGTTTGTATTCTTACTTTGTAGCCAGAACCATCTTCTTGCGTGCGCTGGTTTCTTTCGGCTCGCTGTGCTGCCTCGCCAAATGTTCCCCCACCGCCTTGCTGGGAAACTCTGTCTCGCAGGTGTAGCCGAAGTCCCTCGCCAGGTGGAGCGCCTCACCTGCGCACAAACGCGGGAAGGGCAGAAACCCCGAGACGAGCGCTTAGGAGATTAAATATGAACACGAGAACGGGGATGGCGAGTGGAGAAACAGGGCGTGCTCCTGAATAACCGTCGCCTACCTTCCACCAGGGAGGTGAGCAGCGTGACGTTGGCAGCTTTCCTCCGTCCTGCCGGCAGGTTGAGGCCTAGGCGGTCTAATTTCTCACGAAGACACCGGCCTCCATTCTTGGACTTCGCTCTGGGGGGGGGAAATGGAGCAAACGACTTTGAATCACATATCCTGCATCATCCGACGCCAAAAGAATATCACATAGAAACTCAACCGAAACACCCCACAAATAAATCGCCTGAACTCGTGTTTAATAACGAAATCTTGCACGTAAGAATGGAGGAGTAGTTCGTCAAATTAGGCACAAAATGGGAGTAATTAAAACATCTCTATGTATTAGATATTCTGTCCTTGAACGTAGAAATGAACCCTTTAAATTTGCCTTTTTTTTTTTTTTTTTTTTTTTTTTTTTTTACATCTCTTTTTGTACCCACAGTGAGGTGTTTTATTTTGAAAAGCAGAGGAACTTTGCTTCCTTTCGTTGCTTAATCTTTTACGCCAAATCCCTGCAACGTCCACGCTGCTCCTTCCTGCGCTGTAAAGCTTACGAGTTGTTTTCTGGACCCTGCGCTTTCACTGAAGACTTTTATTTTTGGTAAAAAAAATAAAAAAAAAAAAAAAAAAAAAACTGATTGTGTGCAGACCAACATTTAAAAACATTACGCGGTAAAAAAAAACAACAACAACAACAACAACAACCACACTACAGATTCTCATCTGTTAACGATCATTTCTGTAACGTGATTTCCTCCAGATAGAGATCAACGTCTCTGTTTGCGACATTCATTTCATTTGGTTGAGGCCTCATCTTGCAGGACCGGCCATATTCTCTGCGCCCCCCCTCCCATTTCTCCCCCCCCCCTCCCTCCTCTCCTCCCTTTCTCTTCGCTCCACCTCATCAATAATACAGCGCTGGCAACTCTTGCTTTCCTCTGGTTCCTCTGATCCCGGCGTGCTTTGGCCTGGCCTCGCCTCCCTCTGGCTCGCGGCGGCGCGTGCAGCCCCGGCCCCTCGTTCGCCTACAACAGTCTTTCGTGGCCGCCGCTCTATCTCCAAACGTTTCATCCGAGGGCTACGGAGTCTCAGACGGCGCTCGCCGACGCTCCGCCGGCCAGATTCACACTTTCCCCTTTTCCGCGCTCGCCTCCCCCACTTCAATACTATTACATGTTCTCGGAAGGGTGTGCGAATGCCGGCGGACGAAATAGCAGAAACTTTTGGACCGTCGAAGGCAATCTGGGCGGCAACGAGCCGTTGATTAACGTTAGGAAATCCTATATTTTGTGTGGTTTGGTACACCGCCGGGTGCTCCTGATACTTTTTCCTTCCCTCTGCCGTCACACTTTTATTTTCACGTGCTGTTAAAAAGGACTCTCTGCTTTTGAGATCTGTGTCTCCGAGCGCTCCGTGGAGGGTCTTCGACGAACGGTACGGCCGAAGCCGTGAACTCATTGAGGCGCCGGCCGGTTGGTCACCGCGGAGTCACGATTTATCTAGAGGATGTTTTGGGGCCCGAATGAGAAGCGATTGTTGTTGTTGCTGTTGCTGCTGCTGCAAAATGATTCTTCAAAACTGTTAAAAACTCTTGTCAGAGAGTTTCTCTGTAACAACGAGATGAAATGAAAGCGTATAGAGCCATAATGCTGCAATAAAATGAGATTAAGGGTTGTGTGTGTGTGTGTGTGTGTGTGTGTGTGTGTGTGTGTGTGTGTGTGTGTGTGTGTGTGTGTGTGTGTGTGTGTGTGTGTGTGTGTGTGTGTTGTATGCTGACCTGCGCAGTATGCCGCCCAGTAGGGAGGCGTTGAGGCACTCTGGAGGGGACAGTCTTCTTTTCACCTCGGCGATGGTGACTTTGTACTTGGAGGTGGAGCTGAGCAGCGACAGGCGGCCCGGTACCGAGCAGAACAGATCTGTAGGATTCACCACACACGTTCCCCCTGCGCACAAAACACAGGACACAAATCACGCCGAGGTTTTAACGCGGACGCCCGGACGCGCCGCCGGGGGGAGAAAAAAACAAAGTCGACCCAAATGAGTTTTGCCGTCCGACCGCCACCGGCGGAAGAGCAGAGTTGAGGCTGCGCGGTCCTCGTAGAGTTTAAAACTCCGTGTCGGGCTTCTTCGAGACGACTTTTTAGCTGGTCACAAACTCGGCCGACGGAAAATGTGGCCGCGAACCGCCGGTGCAGCATAAAGCGAGAGTTCTGGAGGTTTTTTTTTTTTTTTTTTTTTATGGAACTGGAACTGACACGTTCCTACTTTTGTTGCTTTGTTTGAAGGCTGATATGCGGCTGCTCTTCTTTCTGTTTGACAAACTCCATTGTGTGTTTTGGCTGACCAGGGAGTTCATCACCAGAACTCTCATTGTGGAATCAAGTGAACTTCCGTCACTGCAAAACAGCAACAGAGCGGATTTTTTTTTTTTTTTTGGACCCGGTGATACTTTATTTTAACAGTACGCGGAGCTGCTGATCGTTAGTACGCAAACGCTCGATCGGGTTTGAACAAACAGTTGGGGTACGTTTATTGTTGGGTTTTAATTCGTGTTTTCATACGTTTCATACCCACAACACCCACACAAGGCTAATTGAACAACCGAGATCTTCATTTGCTGTGGCTTAACCATGCAAGCACAAGAGCATCGCACCAACCGTCTGTCTGTCAACGCTCTAACTGCCGTCGTTGGTGCGGCACAAACAATACAAATGTTTGTTTGCTTTGTAGCTTCTGATTTAAAAAAAATAAAATAATGATAAAAATAGAGGCTTTGAAAAGTATCTTGGAGCTGTGATTTTGGGGTGATACTTAGAGGCTTACTTCATTTTGCAATAAATTAGAGCTGCATCAATTAGTCAGTTAATCGATTACTGATTGATAGGAAATTAATCAATAACTATTTTGATAATCGTCTCTCTTTTTTCAAAGAAATTTTTTTTAAAGCTGATTACAGCTTCTTAAATGTGAATATTTTGGGGTTCCTTTAGTCTTCCATTACAATGAACTGAATATCTTTTGGTTGTGCACCGTTGGTCGACATCTCAGGCTGCATCTTGGGCTTCAGGAAACACCGAAGGAATTTGTCACCACTTTCGGACATTTCAAAGACCAAACGATTACACGAGAAAATGATCAACAGATTAACTGATCGCGGTAAATAATCGTTAGTCGCAGCCCTGCAGTGATTACTGAGAGAGAGAGAACGAGAGGCTGCTGAATTTTTTTTTTTTTTTTTCATCACGAGAGCAGCAAGGAGCCCTTTTCGGTGCTGTCGGTGTAGAAGCTTTCAGGTTTATACTGAATGTATCCAATAAAAATCCATTTAGACCTTGACTGAGAAACCTTGACTCAAAAAAATGCATGAAGATTTTGGTCTGAAAAGAAAAAAAAAAAATAAAGAATACATTTCTCCTCGAACCCCAACTCTGTGTCCATCAGTGATCTCGAGTATCGGATTGACTCGCGTTTGAAACGACTGCTTTTTGTAGGAAAAAAAACAAAACAAAACAAAAAACACAGGATGTGTCTTTCTGTGGAAAAAGTTCCAGCAGATGAAGCTCCAGTGAAACGCTCAGGGACACGTGTGCAAAACACCGAGTCGGTTTTGCACTTTTGTTCGTCGAGGGTGGTTTCAGCTGTGTACACACACACACACACACGCGCACGCACACACACACACACACACACACGCGCACGCACGGACACACGAAGTCTCCCGGCTTCTCGTTTCAAAGAATCACGCATATCAGGACATGAGACAAAGAATAGAAATCAACTGACGTGGCTGAGAGCAGATCAATCAGGAAATCTCCTGCCCAATTTATTGGTGCAATAACGTTTGAGCGCAGCCAGTCTGCAGAAGCATGTAATGATTCACAGTGAATCGATCAAGTGGGAAGTTGATGTGGAAGAAAAGTGCTTCGAAGCTTTTCCACCCGTGTTTTGACGGTAAATTCCTTTTTTTTTTTTTTTTTGATTTCGTGCTTTCATATTGTCTCTAACTGCCTCCGAGCCCAATATACATAAAAGATGCAGCCTGTTTTGAACCGTATAACGTTCATGAGATGTTATCAGTACATTTTCCCAATAAACTGTTTTTTTTTTTGGTTTGTTTTTTTTAAAGGCTCAATGTGAAGTCGGAAACACATGTAAACCGGAAACAAAAAAAGGGGATTAACATCATTGAAGCTCTTTCAGCCTTCGTAAACTCTTTTACTCTAACTGTAAACATAGCACATGTTCAAACATTATTCTAATCTCAAATTAATCCCTCTATGATTGTGAGAGCAAATGCACACTCACACCGTGAAGCCTACTGATCAAGTGTCTTCAATCACCACTGGCATAATCAATGTGTTTCCCCCAGCACTTCACCAGACTCCTTTTCACGAGTTAAATATTACATGTCGTTTTTTTTAGTTTTTTTTTTACTATGTACATATATTTATATTTCTGTTCCAGCTCAATATTTGTCTGGATGTAAGAGCTGCTTGCTGTTTTTCCCAGGAGGGGGAAAACAAAACCTTTTAATCACCTTCCGCCATGCAACCACCGACTTGATTTCATTGTGTACTCGAGGCTCATGAATGTGTGATTTAATGATTGCGGTTGTGATAGTGAAGGCTCTTTCACATTATTAATTGCATCTGAATCGGTGTTGCCGGATCCTCCTGGAATATATCGAATGCTCCGAGTAGGCCTATTGTTATTAAACTTTCACTTGAACTAACGTCCCAAGCAGCTGAAACGCAAGGTTTCTGTCTGATGTACTGTAGGCTATATTCTATTATTCATCTGCCTCATTATCAAATCTAACAGCAGGGTGTGTCGCTTTGTTATTAAGCCGTGCTGGATATGATGAAATGAAGAAAAAGGATGCCATTTAGGCCGAATAGAACAATGCTGGAGGCAAGGATTGGCTGCACACGCCAATTTATTTTTTTTCGGGGTGGGGGGGCATTGTGGACAATTTGGCCACCAACTAAGCTTTTCTATATGACCAGCTGTAACCTATATATATATATATAATTTTTTTTTTTTTTTTTTTTTTTTCACTCATGGATCTATTATTCACAATCAGCAGAAATGTGCTTCATTTTCTGGCCACAGGAAGGCAGTTAGACCTGATGCAAAAAAACCAAACCAAAAAAAAAAAACCAAAAAAAAAGGGTGTCGTTCCAGGGTTCAGCACCGTGGACAGCGGCGGGCACCTTTTCATTTCAGCACCGTGGACAGCGGCGGGCACCTTTTCATTTCAGCACCGTGGACAGCGGCGGGCACCTTTTCATTTCAGCACCGTGGACAGCGGCGGGCACCTTTTCATTTCAGCACCGTGGACGGCGACTCGTGACGCCCACAGCACAACTCTCACATCCTAATGGCGTGGAAACAAAAGCCTGTTGTACACCAGCGGGCTCCGCTTTGGACGAGCCTGTATGGGACTTGTGTTTCACTCAGGCTGTCAAAAAAAAAACAACGGACGATAGCAGGCCGAGGGAATCGATTGATACTATTGGTTAACCCTGAGTGTGTGTGTGTGTGCGTGTGTGTGCGTGCGTGTGCGTGCGTGCACGCGTGAAGTCCGGCTGTGTCTAGCCTATACGTGACACAAACCGGGCAAACCTGTCTGTCAGACTCACGCGCTCTGACAGGGCGCGCGTCTCCGAAAGCCGCGGGTTCACATCATATTAATTCCCCTAAAAATGTTTTGATTCAAAGTAGTTTGTATTTTATGTTGCCAAGGGCAATCGAAAAGAGCTATTGCCGGTAGTGCAGTCAGTGGAGCGCGCGGGCCCAGAGGCGATAACGGTATTTAAGCAACGGAGAGTAGCCTCGGGCTGCGGCGCGAGCGGCGGGCGGGATCACACGCGGAATCAAGCGCCTTTTACGAGTTTGCCACGAAAATTAAAAGAAAAAGAGACAAGGGCCAAATGCCATACTCCTCATATTTTAACAACAATGTTTATAGGCTCCAAAAGAGCCCGCCAACGTCTTGACAGAAAAGAGAGACGTGCGTGCACTGGGCTGTAGTAGCGGGGGCGCGCCTCTGACAGATCAGCTCGATCTGTCAAGAGGCTGCTGCCGGAGCTGAACTGGAAAAAAAAAAAAGGGGATGGCAGGGTGATTAAAAACACAGACGACTCCTCCTAAGTAGGATCCGCATTTCTTGAGTGATTTTTTTTTTTTCTTTTGAAAAAGGTTACGTGAATATTCATGCCGCCCAAAAGCCGCAGTCAGAAAGAACAACATTAATATGATCTCGGCTGAATCCCGGGCCCCGCTCGGCATTAGCATATCAAAGCGTCCGCCCGAGGCGAGAGAAGCTATCGATACGGGAGCGGGAGGTAAAGCAAAGATTATTGGTTGTGATGGTTGCGGCGGCTGGAGCTCAGGGCCAAATACGGCGCACCATTAACCGAAAGTGATGGCGAAGGGATTCCCGCGTCAATCCGAGAGAAAAGCCCCAAAACACCTAGGCAGAGCTGATGGAAAAAAAAAAAAAAAAAATTAAACCCGAGACGCAGCCTTTCCTGTCGCTGTGGAAAATTACACGCGGGCCTCCTCTCCTCCACTGGAAAACAGAGTCGCGCTTTGATGGAGCAAAAGCAAGATCCACAGCGTGTTTTTTTAAAAAAACAAAAAAACCCTACTCGTGAGGAAGTTGGCTGGTGCGCTTTACGGGGGTGATGCAGGCCGAGGCCACATCCACCCCCCACCCCCACCCACTCACCCACCTCACCCACCTCACCCCACCCCCGAAGAGTCGACCTGAGCCGCCTTCACCAAGCACGTTTTAAACACTGGGACTAACTCTGGATTAAACACACACACGCACACACGCACACACACACACACACACACACACACACACGTCCAGACAAACAACAATTACTGCAGTGTCGAAATAGGCCTCATAATTATTCTTGTGGTTTACTTTGGGCTACCCCCCCCACACACACACACAAAATGATAATAATAATAATAATACTGAGAGCAACGAAATAATTATTATATCCTGATTAGTTTTCAAGAAATTATATAATTTAGTGTTTTATCTGTTTGGACACCATACAGGGTAATTTAATAAACTGGGGGGGAAAAAACAATGCATTTACAGGAAGCATTATAGACCTTTAAATTAGTTTGTTTAATTAATACCAAATAAATTTGACAATATTCCTGTTTTTTTTTAGTTTTTTTTTTATAATAATAGGCTGTATATATATATATATATATATATTTTATAATCGCCCACCACATCCTTCCTTTCTTTCTTTTTTTTTTCTACAGGAGAGATAAATTCATCAACACCAACGCTTGTGAATTACGACGAATAAATGATACTGCGTGACATATAAACGTGACGATCAAATAGCGCGCTCGTGTCGTGAAAAACAAAGGCAAAGCCCGTCAGTCAACACTTTTTTTCAAACTATGACCTCCCCTTTTGACTTCTACAACCGGTCATTTACTGTGTGGCGCGGACGTCCGCTTGTAAAAAAAAAAAAAAAAGAAAGTCAAATAAACAATTTTAAGTGCGGGGTTATTATTTCAGGCCGATGACATCACGCGAGATGCCTATTAACTGATGACTTTCGTTGGCAGTCTAAACGGTCTTCAACAGAACCCGGTGCCAGAGCTTTGACAAGGTAGGCGGTGAGTGACAGTCCGCCGCAGACTGCGGGAGCGCTTTGCCTCTGCGCGCGCGTAACGGTTGCGCGTCGGCGTTTAAATAGGATGAGGAAAAACTGGGGGGGGGGGGGGGGCGTACCCGCTGTAACATGTTGACAGCAGACAAGAGAGGAGTGTTCCGCCTGTTTGTCTGTCTGCTCGCTGTCTTGTCGCGTCGAGCCGTGAGCGTTCACGGCCTCCGGTACAACAACAAGAGAATATAAATGGAGGGGATGGGGATGGGATGGGATGGGGGCCCCTTACCTCTCCGGATGACGCCCCCTTGGCCGTTCAGCACGAGCCCACACTGCGCTTCCACGGAGCCCTGCGGAGACACACGCACTCATTAGCACGAGCAGGGAGGTGAAATCGCTTCACCTACATTTTGTACACATGCTGCAGCGGTTTACCTGCTGCCAGGTTTGTTGTTGTTGTTGTTGTTGTTGTTTTTTGTGTTTTTTTTTTTTCAGATGCAGCAGAAATGAATAACGTTTGGTATGTTTTTATTTTATTTTTTGGTGTTTTTTTTTTTTCCCCTCCTGTCATTCTTCAGGAACATCCAAGGTTGTTGATTCCCCTTAAACCTATTAGCACACACTCGCACGTGCATTAAAAACAAACAAAACAAAACAAAAACAAAACGAATCCCGTACAATTAAAGGAGCATTTCACGGTAAAGCAAACTTTTAGACGACTGCGATTACATGATCGTAATTGTGCTGTTTTTGGGCTTAAAACTCAACACTATTAAGTTCCTTCGTTTCCACGTAAGCAGACCAAAATCCCAACGTTAAAATAGCACTGCGATATACCCTCGTGACCCGGTGCCACGGGTTCAATTCAATATAAGTCAATTCAATTAAAAAAAAAAAAAAAAGTGCCTATTTTTTTGTTTTTTTGTTGCTTTCTTTCGTGAAAACACGTCACGGCCCCCCTCAGGTTGATCTCGCAACCTCTTTTGAGTCCCCTAACCCACAGGTTTGGAAACCAGCACATCTCCATCCTTAAAGCTTCGTAAAGTTCAGCAGTAAGAAGGGAGTTCAAAAACAAAACAAACAAACAAACAAACAAACAAAAAAAGAGACCTAAACCTGCTGAAACGCCCCGTTTGAGCAATTTTCTGGCGGCGGAAGCCTTTTTTTTTTGTTTGTTTGTTAGAAAGTGTACATCACTTAGCGGGCTTTGAGTAAAAATCGAGGGCACGGTGAAATAACGGATGCAGCTCACGCCCCCCCCCCCCCCCCCCCCCCCCCCCCCAGAAACGAGCTTAATTTGAAAGGCTTCGGGCTATAAACCGAGGACGGCGCAACTCATCCAGACTGAGAAATGAGCTGAAGTGTCCAGAATTGTGTTGCAGCCGCCAACCTGTTGGGGAAGGAGGGAGGGAAGGGAGGGGGGGGGGGGGAGAAGAGATCCCCCGTACGCAACAAACATATACGCTTGCACGTATGGAAACCTGTTACCGCCGCCATTTTTGGTCCAGATCAGATTCCGCGTGCTATCAACAATGTCATGGAGAAAAAAAGAGAACACGCGCTTTTTATTCAGGAAAAAAAAAAAAAAAAAAAAAACGCAAGCCTCGAGGCCTTGCCCACGCAGAAAGCCCCCCCCCCCCCCCGATTAAAATAAACTTGGGAAAAAAAAAAAAAACCCAAAAAAACCAGGAGCGTGTTGCAGCTCTTTCTTAACCAAGCTCCCGCTCCGTTTCTTTTCTTCTATTCCGAAGCTAAAGTGATTATAAAATCAATATACAAAACGCAGAGGTCTTGCATGAATTAGCTTAGTGACGGGGGGAAAGGTGCGGCAGCTGCTTTTGTTCGGCGTGAAAATCTCTTTAACGCGCTCAAAGATGCGACCGGGGGCCGCACGAGACCGCAGAGGCGCATCTGTTCCGTTCATACGTCCGTCTCGCGCAAGCTCAGGTTCGCGAGCCGCTTTCTATTCTTTTCCTCAACAGAGGGTCAAAAAAAAAAAAAAAAACCCCTGCGCTCTTTTATGTCCCACAAGCTTAAAATAAATCTCATATTTACCATGAGAGCCGTGCCTATAGGTTGGACACGTGAAACGAACGCGACCGGACCTCAGGCTACCCTATTATATTCGGTATATATCGGAACAAATATACAGGACAACAACAACAAAAAAAAAAAAGCCTATTATTGTCATTATCGTGAATTCAAACTTATTAAATTACATGCAGAAATTTCCCCAAAAAAAATAGTCAATGGTAACAGAACAATAATAAAAAAAAAATAATCAAATGTAATGCAGGCATAATTATTATTCCCCTAAACTCGCTGCTATATCAAGGCACAATTTGATTTGATTTAGAATAGCCCTACACATCGTCGCGCCTTATTGCCACACCCTTTAAATAATGTAAAAAAAAATAAAAAAAAAAAAAATCAATAACTTAAACTATATTTCATTCAGATCGGATACAAATTCTAATTACTGTTTGGATATTATTATTTATACTCTTTAAAATAGCACAACAATTCGCGTTGTCGTTATTTAACATCGAAAAAGGCATTCGCTGTTTGGTCTGCGGCAGCGTCGTGCGACTTAAACACGCCGATGGGGGGGGGGGAGAAAAAAAGAAAAGCGAGACATGATCGAGACGCGTTTGCTTGGTAAATAGTGAACGTGACCGAAATGACGCGTCGCCGTGTTTAAGTCGTGTTGAAGTGCGGCCGCGTTTTAACGAGCTCAGATGTCGCTGCATAAGTAACAAAGTTGATTGACGTTAAGTCGGTAATTGGATAAACTACGGTGCTTTATGGCGCTCGAGCTGCCCATTGTGCCCTGAACCCCGATCCGTTAATCCGCCCTTTACCGGAGAATAGAGCAAAACCAGCGGCTTTTCTTCGCCTCGGCAGACAGCCGGACGCACGCGCGCACGCGCGCGCACACACACGCACGCGCTCGAGGACCGTGCGAATCCGTTTTCATCGCGACCATTTCTTTACATCGAAAAAGAATTATGTAAAATATGGGTCACGTGCGTTTCTGGGGGGGGGGGGAAATAAATAAATAAAAGGGCGGATTTCACAATAGCGTCGTATAGACTGCCAGTCAATTAACCTTTAGAAACGGGCCTGCCTTTCAGAGGCGCGGGGCCGTGCAGACTTGACATTTACTTTAGCCTGTTGTTCGCTCACGTTTGCTTTTGGCAGCAACATTATGTCAAGACGATAACCAATATTATTTACCCCCCTCCTCCTCTCCTCTCCTCCTCCCACCTCCCACCACCCCCCCCCCCCCCCCTTCCTCCAAAGTAGGACAGAGATGGAGACAATCTACTGGCCAGTACAGCTTTGTGATTGTCCGAGACAACAGACAGATGAAGCAGACAGACAGACAGACAGACAGACAGACATCTGGCGCTGTCTTTCTGTTCAATATATATTTTTTTTTTTTTGGGGGGGGGGGGATTGCTGTGTGGCTGCTACAAGAAAGCGGGAGGAGGAGAGAGAGGAGGAGGAGGAGGAGGAGGGGGGGGGTTCAATAGTAGGCCAGTGGGGCAGGGAGACTGGGGCACTGGGTCTTGTGGCAGCTACGAGAGGCTGTTGCGCTCTATTGTACTAAATCACATCTTACGGCGCAGAGTTAACAAACCAGAGAAGAGAAGCCGAGGGATAGAAAAACCCCCCCAAAAAAGAAGAAGGCGCTTCGGTAAGATCTCGGGGCCTCGAGGAGAACGACTGTGAATGTGAGCGGCGGAAAGGAAAAAGAGATGGAGGCCGCCGGTACCTGCAGGTCGTCGGCCGCGGTCGTAGGGAGGCCCAGGCCGCCGGCCGGCAGCAGCCTCTGGTCCGGGTGGTGCATGCCGACGCCGTAGGCCTGTGAGCCGTGTGACGTCATCAGCGACAGGTCATGGCGCCGGTAAGCGTCGAGGCAGCCCAGCTCGCGCCGCTGCTGCTCGTCCAGGCACGAGGACTTGAGGGCGGAGCGCGCGTTGTGCAGGTTGATGAAGTCGGCGGGCTCCCCGTGGTGGAGCTGCTGGTAGTACTGGCCCGAGTGCAGCGAGTTGAGCCCGTAGGCCTCCGGGGCCACGGCCGGGTGGGAGTGCTGGAACTCGTAGTGGAAGGACTGGTGGTGGAGGGGCGTGTACTGGTGGTTGGCCGAGAAGTAGGGCGAGGCGAACTCCGTCCCCGCCGGCGCCGGGTAGGTGAGCGGGGAGGAGGAGGAGTAGGCGACCGAGGAGTTGGCCACGGACTCCAGACACCCGAGCTGCATGAGCCGATAGCTGTTTGATCCGTCGTGACGTATCTACAAGATAATAAAGAGACGGGGGAAAAAAAAAAAAAAAAAAAAAAAATATATATATATATATATATATATATATATGAGCCGTGTCATTTAGCATCAGCCGGTGTCTCCTCTCGCTGCCTCCCAAACACACTCCAAAAAGCACAACTCACACTCTCAAAGCGGTTTTTTTTTTTTCTTTTTTCCCTTCCCACTTTAAACCACCTGAAGGAGATGTCATTTCCACACGCCCGGGAGGGGAACGAACGCGCGGCAACAGGAGCCATCGGTATTTTTTTTTTTTTTTTCCTTCCTCCTCCCTTTGGCGTGCCTGTCACTCTGCTCGCAGCGTTTTAAAAGGCGTGCTGTTATATATTATTATTATTATTATTATTATTATTATTACTACCGAGCTGCTGGCAAATTTACTGTCCCAGCTCTCTCGCTCATAATAGCGGATGGGAGGTGAGCAGAGTGAGACACGGCGGAGAGTGTTCCGCCCTAAAAATGTTCTAATCACACACCGTTACCGGTTCACTCACGAGCCTCATTTGCTTCCACACATTAAATTAAAAAAAAAGCCCCGTTTTTTTATTTATTTTTTATTTTTTTTTACCGGCAGCCCCAGTGAGACGCACGACTCATTTCTCCTTTTGTGCATTAGACTATATCTATATATATATATATATTTTTTTTTTAAATATCCGTGCGATACAGTAATAATCCAGACTTCCCGAGAGCAGACCTCGAAATGCTTCTCCGTTTTAAAACGAGCAATGTTTCTCCTCCGAAACACTTCCTGTAATTTCGTAAATTAAAAGGCTGTTTTAAGTCAAATAAATTCGCCTACCTCTGCGTCGTGGACAAGTCCGGGGAAGGTCGCTGACATTGTGCTTTCTCCAAAGTAACCCGTGGTTTTTTTTTTTTTTTTCCCTCTCTCTCCTCTCTGGCCCGATCGAATAATAATAATAATAATAATAATACCAAAAAAAAAAAAAAAAAAGCCTTAAAATCCCCAAAAAGCGAGAGAAATGGAAAAGTCCCCCCTCGCGCGCTCTCGGTAACGGTGGAAAGCTGGCGGAACGCGAGCGTCTCCCCTCTGCACGGACGGGGCTGGCTCACGGATTTTGTACTTGCAGGGTATTTCTCGGCTGATGTCGTAGGTCCCTTGGTAATATAGAAGTTTTGAAAATTAAGCATCAGCACTGAGGAATGGGAGGACAATAGACGGAGCGGAGCATCCCAGGAGACAAGGAATAAATATTGTATCTTCGCCTTAATAAGGAACCAAGTGCTTCTTTCAACATTTTCTACGCTTTTTGTGGACATTTTCATTTTTGACTCGTTTGTATTTTTCACAAGGTCTCCTGCTCGCTTTCGTCGTGTTATTATTATTTTTATTTATTATTATTATTCACATCGGCTAAACCGTTTTACAAAAAAAAAAAAATGTGCGGGATTTTCAACGGAAATGTAAGTTTGCTCAGAAATATTTTAAGGCAGATTTCGATAACGGAACAAAGATGGATTTTGATTTTCTTTCTGCACCGAACTTGTAATGCATTTATCGAGCTTTGACGGGGAAGATTTTCATTGTGAAACGGGATGATTTCGATGCTTTTCTTGCGTGAATCAGATGTCTTTCGATTAGTTTTCATTATTACCGTTTTCGGGCAATTTTAATATTCCGCTGCAACGTCAATACGGATTTCATAATGAAGCATTTTTCAGTACAGATTCTTCCGATATAACGAGAAAGGATTCGATTAGAAATATTCCAGTATGAAATAATAATGTTCAATTTATAATATTTTCCTCTAATGATAATTATTATGACTTTAATTTTGTACTTTTATGTACAAATGTGCTAAATGAAAGCAACTGTCTTATTTTTGTTTTCTTTTGTTTATTTTTTTTTTTACTCCTGCATGGAAACATCTTTTTATGAATCTTATTTCATTTAAATTGTTTTTCTTTCTTTTTTTTGGTGTGTGTGTGTGTGGGGGGGTACTATGAGTGTTGCCTTTGTGAAGAACAACTCGAGACCTTTTTCTCATCTGATAATAGCAGGATATATGTGTGGAGCGCGTGCATGGTTGAATCGATGGCCAGTGTTGTTGTTATTATTGTGCATTATTATTATTATCATTATTATAACTATTTTTATGATTATACTTTTTTCGGTCAGTCGGTCAGCCTCGTGACCTCTCTCTCTTCCTCTCCTCTCTCTTTCTGTCTCTCTCTCTCTGTCTCTCTCTCTCTCTCTCTCTCTCTCTCTCTCTCTCTCTCTCTCTCTCTCTCTCTCCCTGCCTTTTCTCCTCGTGCTGTAACTCACCTGAGCACGCGCCCTCGGGGTGGTCCTGCCCAGCTGAACGGAGCCGTCACGGTGTTGTAGAGAAAGATGGCAGAGGGGGAGAGTGTTTTTGTTGTTGTTGTTGTTGTTGTTGTTGTTGTTGTTTACATTCATTATAAAAGCATATTGGCTTTAATGAAAAAAAAAAATTCAATTCAATTCAATATGAATTACCTTCTTTAACACAAACAGGTTGCCTCCAATGTAAAGGTTTCATAGGATAAACAACGCGTCGGATTTAGTAACAGGTGTACCCAGTGAGCTCGAGTCAAAAATCTATAATGAGTTTAAATATACAGAAACACATAGCTGACTTGCCCCGAGGCCACCTGGGGAGCAACAGAAACACAAAAGCAGAAGCCAAAAGCTTGTGGTCACAGCCTGAAGAGAGAAGCGGAGGGGAAATAAAGGAGAGGAAAGTGCAGGAGAAGGGAGTTCTTCTGCTGTCTGTTAGATTTCCTGCCATTCAAAACAAACCAGCCAACACACACAGAGAGGGGAGGGGAGGGGGAACCCAGAGCAGAGATAAGCCCTAATCAGTCTTGTTTTGGATGTTCTTTTTTTTTTTTTTTCCCCCCCCCCCCCCCCCCCACTCCGCTGTAACTGTAACCAAAGCGACTCCCTGATATTATTAAAGTGCAGACTGCGGCCATGCTGACGCCGGGACGCCGAGATTGACTCTGCACTTTAATTAAGCAACTATTTCCCCTCCCATCTGTTACCGCATGCGTCTCGCGCTCTGCCCGAATCGGTTACAGTAACAATAATAATGCTAATAATAATAATAACGATAATAATAATAATAATAACGATAATAATAATAGTAAGGATAATGAAATCTTCATTTTTTTTTATTTTTTTTTTTTTTTTGGACAAGATTGATATATTTGCTCTTTTAACATTATTCCTATTGATTTTTTTTTTTTTTTTTTTTTTTTTTCATATGGTGCCATTGCTGCAAATATTTTGCACACTGGTCACACGGCTGAATGGAAGAAAAAAAAAAAAAAAAATACCCCCCAAAACAAGCTTAAATATTCTATAAGATCCTCCTTTTCTTCTTGATCAAGACTATTTAGCCCATAAGTCTTGCAGTCATATCTAAAAAAAAAAAAAGTCCTCACAGGCAACACCAAACGGCTCGGGCGGTGCAGGAGGGGGGGGGGGGGGGGGAGGAGAGTGGAGGGGGCGCCTTAAATAGCCTCCTTTAAAAAGTTCTCAAGGCCTTTTGTATTTTAATTAACCGATACCGATTGTTTTGCCTCGAGGCTCGACGTGAAACCTCTGCACGACGAGACCGGTGAAGGCCGGTTGTCGCACGCCAGGTATTAAAAAAAAAAAAAAAAAAAAAAGAAGAGAGAGAGAGAGAGAGAGAGAGAGAGAGAGAGAGAGAGAGGCAGGCAGGCAGCCAGGGTGTGAGGAGGGTGGGGGGGGGGGTGAATGGGAAGGCCACCGGGCAAAGAGAGATGGAGAGAGTAAGGGAGAGCTTTTGGTGTCAATTAAGGTACCTTAAGTGAGTCTAAATGTAATTTTCTGATGCTTATTTTCATTATTTTTCCTGTTTTTAAAAGCAAAAAAATCCAGAAAATTGACCAGAATTGAGCCACTAAATCACACCAGGAGTTGTTTTTTTTTTGTTGTTGGTTTTTTTTAAAGGTGAGAGGAATTCAAGCTTGATCAAACGGGGCAGAAAATCTGACTGACATATTGGCCTTCGCTGGCAGCTTTCCTCTCACATCATAATCAAGATTTAGACGGGGAAAAAAAAAAAAAAAATGGAAATCTACCTGAGATTGTAGTTCTGTTGGTTTCAGGGAGCTCAAACAAACTTGACGTGTCTTAATTTGTCTTTTAAAACGTCTTTAAAGCCAACAAAGTGAGTTTCCTACAACCGGAGGGGACGCAACTTGACCCAAAATGCGCGCACTCCATCGACCGGTGTCTTCACCGATCACTGAGGCCACGACTCAGCGTTCAGCTCGTTCACAGCAGGAGGGTTTTGAAGGTGAACGCATCGCTTGCCCGAGACACGTACAACGCGCATAGGCAAGGATACGCGGCCGCCGTCGCCGCCAAAACCGAGGCACCAGTTGCACGGTAGACGGTCCTAATAGGGCTTAACGCCGACGAGTGGCCCCAGCTTTTACCGGGGGCTGGGAGCGCCGCACCAGATGCGCACTGATCTCCGGACAGGAGCCAGTCCATCTGCCGCCTGACGAGGCAGGGAAAAGGCCCGAAACCCCGCACGGTACAGCCCAGAGGCGAGAATTTAGATCAGCCCCGAGGTTGTTTTTTTTTTTTTTTTTTCCTTTTCTTTTCTGGATGGACCGCTGCTCCTGCGGAGAGCAGAGGGGAGGCCCTGTTGTCATATATATATTTTTTTTTTCTAGAGCTGGTGTCTAGAAGTAAGGCAGCACGGTGAGGCGGAAGATTATAGTTTGAGCTCACGAGGGGAAACGTGTGGCATCTGAACACTTGTGACGGACTCGGTGACTAATAACGTGACATAATATTGTCTTTTCCCAGCGGTATTGAATCTATTGTGAGGACATATCTAAATAATCATGTCAGGGATCATTCAAGTTCAAATTTGGCAACACTGGAGCAAATAGTATCTAACCAGTTCCTCTGATTTTCTACACACAAAAAAAAAGATGATTATCAGTTTATGGCAATTTTGATGGCACAAATTGTTAAATCCATTGACTTTATCGCAATGCAGGATGCTTTAAATCTGAAAAGAAATAACCTTAAACCAAACTTCGATCCACAAATTCTTTATAAAAAGTTTATGTTTAAAAAAAAAAAAAAAAAAAATAGCCCCAGTTTCCTTACAAAGTGGGATGTCCCATTTCTCCGTTGCTCGGATCAGACCGGATTGGTTTAAATGGTTTAATAGTGGGCCACAACTTATTCATAATAGATCACTATATAGCCTGCAGTCATTTAGTCCTTTGCTGCCAGAGTAAGCAGTACTCCCCCTTATAGGCTTTAAGACTACTTTACTGTGTCAGATTCTTAACACTTACAGCAAGTGATGGTGCGTTTAGTGGGACCAGGGATCCATGCTGAGTTACAAACGGCCTATAGGCTACAAGGGCTGACGCTTATTCAACTATACAGCCACAAATAATAATAATAATAATAATAAATAAATAAAAAGCTATTTATGATTATAATGGAAGGAGTCTTTAAAATATGTCTGAAGCCATTTTTTTTTTCCATTCAGAGGGGAAACAAAAAACAACAACAACAACTTCAAAATGTACAATGCTGTCTGCCTCCAGTCTATGTGCACATGTGTTGGCCTTGTTTATGAGTCTGTTTGGTTTTTAATCAGCCCCCGGTCAGACACCGGCCTCATATGGCTATGAGCGTCCGTTAACTCGGTCCTGCAGCCCAGCTATCTGTTTGTGTGTGTGTGTGTGTGTGTGTGTGTGCGTCTGTGTGTGTGTGTGTGTGTGTGTGCGTGCGCGTATATAAGCCTGCACCTTTTCCAATAACATAACGTCAGACATAATGAGAAGGCCACCATAACAAACGGCCCAGAAGATGTTTGTCCTCCATAAGCAAGCAAGCAAGCAAGCAAAAAAAAAAAAAAAAAAAAATTAATTAAGAAAAATGGTGTCTGACCTACATAAAGGATGCGCCTCGGAAGGAAGCACAGGTTAATATGCTAATATGGATCTGCTAATTGTAGGGGATTTACTTGTCGGTTTGCGGAGGGGGGGGGGGGGGAGGGAGAGGGAGAGGGAGGCGGGGGCGGGGCGTCACTGCCTTGTTTAAGCCCTTCAAGATTTGCAGCAAATTAATTTCTCCCCACGCAGTGCGTGAGGTGAGGAGAGCACGAGGAGGCAGGAAACAGGTGGTCGCTGTTCAAATGGACAGTCAGGGAGGAGACGGGGGACACCGTCCAGACTCCAGAAATCTGGATTGTTGGCACTTGTCCTACTTTTTCCTTACTTCCCAATTTCCCTGAGATGTATTTGCCTTAACAGAGATTTTAAACACACATCATATATTAACGTCCTGTCACGTGCATATATATATATATATATATATATATATCATATGAATTATTATCGCCAAAGGGGTGACACCCCCAGCTCACCCTCACACACACAGAGCCCCAGGACATCCAGGCTACTTCAAGGACCCTGAATCTCTCCAGGAAATACTTCTTTTTTTTTTTTAAATACAGGAAGAATATGGGTGCTCCGTGTCCTTTCGAGGCAGCCACCGGGTATCACTGTCGGTTTGTGTTGCCAATTAGCGTGTTTAGTTGTTGTGCTTTGTGACTGTAATTACTCCTGAAAGTCAATGCAGAAGTTCAATTCAGGTCAGACACGTGTCAGCTGCTGCGAAACATTTGAAAGAAAAGGCCAATCTGCTGCCAACGGACAGTCCCTCAACAACATATTGGATATTTATACATATATAATAATGAAGGCCGGTACATGGTCATGATAATTATAAACGACAAGTTCTCCACGGCCTTGTTTACTGAGAAAACGGAAAAGTGGCGTCTCGGATAAATTATGAAAACAACCAAATGTGTTTTTAATCTAGTTTTATTTTAAATTGCATTGGAACAGGATACTTTAAATATATGTATATCGTAAGCAATAAAAGCGTCGCCGGTTGAGCGTTTCTTTTCTTTCCAGGCCATCAATTAAAGGTCTTCCACTGTATTTTTAATAAACGATTACAGCCATCAGCCGCGTATAACCGAAGCTATAAAATTGATCTCTAAAACTTAACTTCAGCAGCTGTTGGAGCAGTGAGCCTGTGTGTGTGTGTGCGTGCGTGTGTGCGTGCGTGTATATGTATCTGTGCATGTGTATCTGTGCATGCGCGTCGATCGATGTTCATTAACTTCTCTTTTCAAGAGTTTCTGAAGTGCTCCTGAAGATCACACGAAAGCTAAAAGTCTTTTGACTATTTCCCATCCAGTTTTTTTTTGTGTTATTTTTTTTTTTTTTTTTGTAATGCACAGATGGGTGGAAAGAGCAAAATGTACCTTCAGATTTCCATCATCTCTTCTTCCTCTTCCTCTCTCTCTGGGTTTTTGTTTTTTTTTTCTTTTTTTTTCCTTCTAAGATCTTGTAGCTTTTCAATCCTGGAGCTACATGAGATTCAACAGACAGTAAAAAAAAAATAAAATAAATAAAAAAATCCGACTTTTATGACTTTAAATGAATGAATTAATCAATCATCGCTGGGTTTTGTTTTTGTTGTTTTTAGATGGTTGATGTCTGTGGGGTTTCACATGTATTTAAAATATTTGACAGAGTAAAAAAAAAAAAAATAGAATAATGATTAAATGCATGTGTGTGTATTACTTGAGATTTGGTGCCAGGCTCTAATAAGAAGCTTTCTTCTGTGTGGTGAGTTCAATGCCAAGAGTCAAGTGGGTTGTTCACTTTTCAACTTTATTCTCGCTGCAGCCAGTTGCAGTTAAAGTCAAACTTTGGTGGAAGACTGACTGAAAAACGGACGTGCGTGTGCGTGTGTGTGTGTGTGTGTGTGTGTGTGTGCGTGTGTGTAAATTCAATACAAATGTTGCTTCAGCACAAAATGGAAATGTTAAATGAACTATCACAGCGAGGAGAATCAGTCAGTGATCGTAGCTTCTTACTTACTGCGGATCCAAAATTGCTTCTAAAGTGAATTTAGAAAATCTCTTTAGTACGAGGACTCCCGCAGGCAGGTGGGTGGGATACAGATGTCACATCAGCACTGCCCACAATTTTGCCTCTTCAGTCAGACGTCTTGCATGCAGACGGAGTTATTCAGCCACTGTGACGATTTTATTTCATGTTGACTTTCCTTCAGCTGCTTTCGGCATTGAATTCGTCCTCTGTCGTCTCTACGTTGCTGAATTTACACCAAGAACTTTACTGAGGAATCCGTCCACTGATTGCCAACCTGCGTTTTCCGGTTGACCTTTTAAAATAGATAGACGTTTACCTGCTACCTCTTGACGTTGATTTCATATATTTCCGAGCAGATTCATCAAAACCTTATTTCATAGTTTCTACTTGATGAATTTTTTTTAAGCCCGCAGACCTAAAGTCACCCAAATTAACATGATTTTGCGCAGCAGACTTATGTATTTTTCTGTTTATCTATTCTTCAACTGTAATAGTCCTAAAGCAATCAGAGTCCTGACTCTTAGCTTTAAGGGCTTCTTCAACTCGGTTGCCCTTTTAAGTAGTAAACATTAAAACAGTGACAGACCAAACAAATTAAATTTAATCCGTTTTGCATATAATGCAAATAAGCTGTCTCTTTTATTTACTTGTATCTTGTCTCATCTCTTTTTTGAATCGTCTCCTATTCCCACCATCGTTTGTCCTTATTTATTTCTAAGTCCATTTTAGGTTTGAGGACTTCTAAAGCCACTGTTTGCATGCGCTGACTGTCAGACCAGCCGGCACATGATGCTCTTCATAGATCTTAACGACACAATGTGCCGAAAACAACACGAGATCTTTGGTTTCTGGCCGAAACGACGACTTATCAGAGTTTTATTACATCCTGTCTTTGGCCCAGGCATTTACCTCCACGTCTGGATATGAAATACATTTAACCATACGTAATAATCCCCAGTGAATTCTCACAACGTGCACTTTTACAGAGTGTTTTGCTGTTGTGCATGAAACAAAAAGTGTTTCCCTCTTTTGCTGTTCTTGCCCCGTCCAGCAGAGTGCGCCGCTCTGGCAGTGCAGCCTGAGGGGAGATTAACCTGCTGGTCTCTGAGAAAAGAGAGGGCGCACACACACACACACACACACACACACACACACACACACTGTACACACACACACTGTAACACACTGATTCACACCCTCTCTCACTTTCAAAGCCTGTAAGTGTACACATGCGAGAGGGAGGGGAGAGGGGGGCAGGTTCAATGACTTTGATCGTGTAATTCCTGCGTAATCTCTGTAATCTTTTAAAGCAGAGCTGTTTGCATGCATGTTGTATGAGTGCGCGCGTGTGTTTGTGTGTGTGAGAGAGACGACGTGCGTAATGTACATTGACGTTAACAGGATGGACGTCGAGGCTGAACGTATACTGCTAAAAGAAAATCTTTGGGAATCAAACGGTCCGACCGCTCGCTCGCTCGTTCAGTTTTGAAATCCAGTACAGTCAGACGGGCGAACGCAGGCTGGAGGGTTTTACTAACGTGGATCTGCACGTAGACCGAGCTCAATCCTTCACAAGCAGCTCCTTTTCTTTGAAAGTGGTTTCTGCTGTTTCCGCTGTTGTATTTTGAGAATGTGAAGCTGAGCAGAGACACGAGATACTGAAACCGTCACTCAGCTGGGGGACAAAGTTTTCAGGTGTCACGGAGGCCTTCGTGCGACGCACTTTGTCATTTATCATAACAAAAAAAAAATGTTCCACAGGATGTAAGTTCCTTATGATTATTGCATTATAAGCAGTGCAGAATATATTCGGTGTATGAAATAAACGCTAAATAAAGTCTAATCATGGAAACTACAGCTTGGACATCTGTGCGTTGTCTTTATTTCTGTTTAAAAAAGGATTACATACATGTACGCACATGATCAAAACTGAAAACTGATCACTATATTTTAAACCCTGGTGTTTTCAGCATGACCTTCCAGTGGACTCAAAAGAGCATCTCGTAGACGGCAACGACTCGGGGAGACAATGGAGCTTAAAGTGATGCCGCATCTTGTGAAGTATAATTTTGCAACATCAGCTGCTGCGATAAACTTATCACCAGATTTAATGACCGATCGCTGATGAAGAAAACTCACTGAAGTTTGTGTCCATTGATGAATTTGTTTCTGAACGGGGAAAGAAATGTAACGTCAGAACAAGTTTTTTATTTTTTTTTTTTAAGCTACAAAGAAGCAGTTAGTCGGGAGGAGTGGGGCTCCGAACTGAAAACTCCTCAAAGCAAACAAACCAAAAAGGAGGTTAGTCGGAAGAACAAATGAGCGAGGTGTGAAGTCAGCTGTTCGAACCGGTGAACGAACAGCAGGCAAACGTAACGTTACTGCACAGTTTTGCGTCGGTTTGACTGTTTGAGACGAAGAGGAAGAAAAAGTTAATTATGTTGCAGGAGACTTCTCAGAAGTTTTCTGTTCACATGTTGATCATTATTCCAAACTGGTAAACCGACATTAACTGTGATTTATGAAGGATAGGCTGTCAATTCTATTTATATATACCGTCTACGTGCATGCATGGGTTTTGTTTGACAATCAACAGTGATGAGAAGATTGCCACTCTCTTAATGTCGGCACAGGAAATCTGAAGCTCCATCCGGCTGCTGGTTTTCTTAGCACAAAATCTAGAAACAACTAGCCTGGCTCTGTCTAATTAAAGGTCACTAATTAACATGGATCTTAACAAATCCATACAAAAAAAAACTGTCAATTGGCCAATTTACGAGAGACTATATGTGGGAGTATTTCTTAGCAGAGGGCAGATATTTTGTTACATCAGGGAAATAGCAGAAACGTCCTCAAACCTCTGCTGTTCCTGGCCAAGAAATAGTCCCTTCACAAAGCAATGTCTTTAAAGCTACAAATGAAAATGTTTGCGTTTCAGTTATTGTGCGGAATTAAATAATGCGAGCTTTCGAGGTGCCGGTGAGCTGATCTGGTTCGACCGTTTTCTCCTTCCCAGTCATTGGATTAGGCGTACACTGCGCAGTACGGATCGTATTCATCTTCTCATTCAACTCTTACAAGAAGGTGAATGATTGTTCTTCCCCCAAGATGTCGAACTATGTCTTCAAACTGATTTAAACAGGTGACATCTTCCGGCGGCGTTTGTTAAACGGTGGTCTGAGCCCTCTCAGGAAGGAGTCCCAATAACGGACCGACTGCTGTCACACCTGATCACGTGAAACATTTGACGGTAAACACTTCAACAACATCACGACATCAATCGTGTGGCAAAATTCTCTGCATCAAAAAATGTACAGTTTGAGAAAATGAGCCTTATCGTTCTTGCGACACGACCTCGGATCGTCAGTTTGTCCCTCACAGGCCACCGTCACCCATATTGATTCCTGCTGATTGTCAAATCCAGCTTCCTTACTGTGTTGTGTTGTGTTTTTTTTTTTTTTTTTGACCCGTGATGCTTTTGTTTATCCTCAAACGTAACAGAGGCAGATCTGAGGTAGAATACAGGTGCGGATGAAACGGTACCCAAACTTAAGCGGAGAGGACCGATGGAGAGACGCTGCAGGACTTGAAAGCAGAGTTTGGTCAATTATAACAGACTCCTCCAGCTTTGAGCCTTTGGTAGGCCATAAGCTTAGACGCTGTTTTCTTAAGTCGTCCGCTGCCAGAGAAATCCTGTTTACTGTGTAACAACTAGCGCGGATGTCAACCGCAGCGCGTACGCACGCACCTGAGATCACACACACTCGCTGCTCTACGGCAAGACAAACCCACATTACACACACGCACACGACCGCAACACGCCACAACAGCACTGATACCAGCATACCAGGTGTGTGTGTGTGTGTTGCGTGTTGTGTGTTGTGTGTTGTGTGTGTGTGTGTCAACTGCTCCTGTATAATTACCAGGGAAGTCTCCTGATGTGGAACCTTTGCTGTTCTCACAATGAACCCATTTACTGCTGCAAACCATCAAACACCTGCCAGACACACACACACACACACACACACACACACACACACACACACACACACACACACACACACACACACACACACACACACACACACACACACACACACACACACACACACAGGCTGATGGCTTACATATACCAGCACACACAGACCTAGAGAAACGTATATACACACACACACACACACACACACACACACACACACACACACACACACACACACACACACACACACACACACACACACACACACACACACACACACACACACACCATTTCAAACGAATGCAGGGAAATAAACAGAGACGAGAGCACACAACCCCTTCGCCCCTTTGGGAATTTTACTATTCTGCACTTCTCTGCTTCTCTCATCCCTCTCTCTCTCTCTCTCTCTCTCTCTCTCTCTCTCTCTCTCTCTCTCTCTCCTCTCTCTCTATCTCCATTTCTCTCTCTCACACACATCCTCACTCTCTCTTTTTCTCTCTTTCTATCCGTCTCTTTCCTCTGCTCCTTTGTCTCCCTGATTATGCAGTCGATCCCAGGGTGCTCCACTCACTGAGATCATCCACCTGTCAATCTGGAGCACACACACACACACACACACACACACACACACACACACACACACACACACACACACACACACACACACACACACACACACACACACACACACACACACACACACCCCATTCCACCAGTGATATTGATACAGAGGAAATATTAATGACTTCACTCACCTGCAATACACTGTTGTATCTTGCACTTCCAACATCGGGCCATGCAATTCATCAAGACGCAGTTCTGGAGACTTCCACTCAAATAAGAGGAGGGTGGGGGGGGGGGAGACATAGTGAAATAACACTGAATGCTTTGTCCCTTAACACACACACACACACACACACACACACACACACACACACACACACACACACACACACACACACACACACACACACACACACACACACACACACACACACACACACACACACACACACAGGCATGTCAAACGGTGTCACATCAAGTGGTGAAAAATGCAAGATGGCGTGTAATTTTAGCACATCTTTAACACATGTCATGGTTTTTTTTTTGTGTGTGCTTTGACACATATATATCTTCTGTATTAAAATCTCGGATGGTGCAATCTGATATATGTTGTTATATGTTTGTGTTCAGGAGAAAATATTACAGTAAAGCCTTCACTTACAAAGACAGGTTGAAGTGTAAATATATCATAGAAATATCTTCTTCAGTTATTGCATTTGAATTCATGTTGGATTGGATCGTCCCATGCATATTTCAATGCATTGCTTGATGTAGCATGTTTACGCTTACGTGTGAATGTTGAATGCTGCCCCACACGTGAACTCCTGTGCGTCCTCACAACAAGAGGCTTCGATCAATATGTTCAACAAATAATGAAGGCAGAGCAGCGGGTTCTTATTGTTGATTCAAAAAGTTTTCCCTCTTCCTTTTCCTCCAGTTTCACTGAAGATGTTAAAGTACAGTTTAAATAGACACCTTGTTGAGTCGATAGATTTCGGGATAACACTGGTGTTTGTGCTATTGTCAACAAGTCCAATGGAAAAAAACCCCGAAAACAACAAAAAAAAAACATACTTTCCTCCTTCCTGTCTGCATCCTCAGCTATTGGTTCCTTCCAAACATGTACATCTTAAAAAAAACAAGTGACGAATATATTGATCTCGTCACTTCAAGAAACGGGGCTAACTAATGTTCTTGAGGCCCAGTAACACCAGCATCAATACATTTCCTCAATGGATGAAATAAATTCATGCAAAAAAGATTTCAAAATAGAGGAGGCTAATGTAATTTATTATTATGTTGCTCTGTTTAATTTTATTTAGCCTTCTTCTGTTGGAGTACAAACTGCTCCACAAAAAAACAACAACAATGGCTTGCTGACAATTAGGAGCAGGTCAGTGGTAAAGAAAAAAAAAAACCATCTTTTAGACACTCTGTGTGAACTTAAAGCAAAAGCTTTAACAGGAAGAAGTTCAGAGGGCTGCGGTGACTTTCTCTCGCGTGTTCCCAGCTGGCTGACATGTTAGCAGCTTGCAAACTATCCCCACAATCAGTGGCGTCGCCGAGCTTCACGTAGACTATTTCAATATTCTCATAAAATTCTACGTCAATACATTTTTTTTTCCCACGGGTTATTTTGGTGTTGTTAGTCAAAGCTGCTCTTTCTCATTAGTTTTCCGGAGGTGCATCTGAAAACAGTGCCGTCATCAATTTGAAAATAGGCTTCAAAAAGCCGTGTTTTAGGCGGCACGTCTGTTTGATCGACAGGCCCGCGGTGCAGTCAGGTTACAGCTATCGGTGGGCGGGACGTAGTATCGTCGGGTTTCCATTCAGATCGAGTCAGAGCCACCGCTGGCTCTTCCCCCGGCTCGTCTAAATACGGTCACCTCTGGCTTCAAAATCGCTCCGAACTAGCGAGATGCCGCTGTTCACGAAGCAATAGTTGACGTGACGTTTGGTTGCCGCTTGGTTTTGGGCCAACGGCAGAAGTATTTGGCTCAGAGGAATGAGCTCTATCTGTCTTTGGCTACATAGATTATACTTGTTTTTCAAGCAATTGTTGTGTTTCGGTCTTTTTATGTGACTCGCTGACAGCAAAAAAAAACACAAAAAAACAAGGAATATCACACTCATCGTCATACTCGTCCTTTTAAATCTGTAAACATTCACTGTTATCTACCTGGCCCTCAAGCGCCAACAATCGGCACCAGCTGGGCACCAAAAAAACACCAGTGAGTGCCAGAGTAATGAAGCTGTTGGCAGCTTCATAATCCAGTCTGAGGCGGAGAGTGGTGAAGACTCTTTCTATACCCCCACACTGGGCTGTTTTCTTTTGGTAAGGTCAAAAAGAAACGTTCATTAAGGGCGTATAGAGCGGCACCGGCTGGCTGGGAATGAGAAAATCCTGTTGCTGATGAAGCAGGCAGGTCCTTCATCTTCCTCACCATGTCTTTGTTTCAGAGTAAAACAATCTAGAAAGATGGACGGAAAGATGGATAGAGAGATATATCTGCATTTCTAGGCTTCACTCCATCACTCTCACTGAGATCCTGGGCCTTAGCCTCCTGTGCTCTGATGGTACAGGTTACCATGGTAACGGAGTGGTCTTGTGGCCCTGGATGTAGGCACGCACGCACACACGCACACACACACACACACACACACACACACACACACACACACACACACACACACACACACACACACACACACACACACACACACACACACACACACACACACACACACACACATTCTCCCTCTCTCCATCTCTTCATGCATTCATATTCGGAGCTACAGGTGCCCCCAAAAGTATCATCCTTCCTGATTTTGATTGACACACTCGAGGGGCAGTGGATCACAATTAGTGATGCGGCTAATTTCCCACAATGCCCTGCAGCCACTGGGCACCCACTGCGCCCCGCAGCCAGTTCATCAATATTCATGAACCATCTGATGAATATGTAAATATATATATAAAAAAATAAAAAGCTACGGTGTCCAGGTGAACAACCGCAGCTCGCCGATCTGAGGCCGCCGCACGCACTCGGTGTCCAGGGGTGAGAGACTGGCAGGAAATGACATCTCAGGGCATCAAAGGGAACTTCTCCTGATTATAAACCTAATTAATGCATAAAATCTTGATCATTAACACTGAGATCTAAATTAAGTCTAACCTTATCACCACAAATCATGACAATTCCTATACGCCTAACTTGAGTGGTTTAAACCGCCTGCTATAATCTCTTAAAGGGAACGTTGGCATTCTTCACTGGAATTATCATTTTTCATTTACAGCATATATATATATCTAAATTTAATCCAAATCTTTTAATTTGATACACAACAAAGTCAACAACATACATAGATCCATGTATTAGAAATCCATGTCTGACTGTGAACTGTAAACCTGCACTGAACCTTAAACCTGACTTTAATCTGAAGAATTATCATAACACTACTTGTAATCTCAAACTCTTAAATTTTAAATCCAATTTTGACTTCAGTTTTAACCATTGTCATGAATTATTAACCAGGTTTTTAAATTTTTTTTTTTATCTTAATGTCATTGACTGTAAACGTCATGTGTTGGATTAAACTGGATTTAAAGCTCATGATATAAACTTCGGTTTAAGTGAAAGCACACTCTTAACCTCGCTACAAACCTGATATATAAAACGTAATTGAGACAATCTGTATGTAGTTACCGTTAAATAAGATTAGATAAGCTTGAGAACGCACATTTTCTTTTAAAACATGACCGTACTTGTACATCAGAACAATCCCAAACATCCGGCCAGAGAAACATCTTCACCGACGAAGAGTTCTGATCTCGCAACCCCGAAACGAACACACCCATCAGTCCGATTGAGGAAACCGTGTCGTTGTCACGTTTTGCCTCGCCTAAGCGTGAAAAGTACACGCACGCATGACCAGGGTTGAAGAAGGAGGTCATGTGATGAAGTGTGACGAATGGAGAGGCAGAAAAAGAGCTGGTTTGAATGGATTTAAACTGAGTCCGTGAGAGAGAAATCTTTTTCTTTCTAAAGCTGACCACGTGGTTGTTGTTGGCTGAAACGAAGGCACCTTCCTTGTCACACCGAGGGGAGGCGGACCATGTCTTTGACCTGGTGTCCTGTGGTGGACTGACAGGTGTCAACATCATCATCCAGTCCGTCTGGATGAGGACACAGAAAACACTTTGTATGAAGTTGAAATGAGAAGTTTAAGTATTCGTGGCGTTATTTTTTGAATGCATCCTCGGTTTATAATCAGTGCCCGATACATTTAAACGATATTTACTGCAAATGAATTAGAGCACAGACATGCAAAAGAAACTGAAAATGTGCAGAATAACAACAAACAAAAAAAAACACCAACAACTAAATAATCCTGTCAGTTAGACGCTAGAAGACTTTCATATTTTGGCCTTTTCTTTGCACCTTTGTTAAGAAAAGTGAGGTTAGGTTTGAGTTATCTGTAAAGAAGATCTTAAAACCAGATTTTGATGAAAGTCATTTCGAATCCAAGGCACAACGGATTCCATTTTAAGGACTATCTTCTATTCGATTGAAGGTTTCCACCATCGGGCCACAAACTATATGAAACTAACAGAGATTTTAAGTCCTCGGGGGGGAGGAGGGAGGGGGTGGGGGTGGGGGTGGGGGGGTGTTTTTCCGAGTCGAGAAATCAATTTCGCTGGAATGAACTGCGGTGACAAGGATGACATGTGTGGGCGGAACATTGACACAAAGTTGACTTCAGTCTCTTGTTGGTTTTAATCCTCCCCTTAATTGTTCACAGATATTTGTGGGTAAGTGCAGTCTGCTAACCCGGCAACATCTTGTCTTGTTATTACACTATTATATGAAAGTGTTTTTCTTTTTTAGTGGTTCAAACATATAATCGCACACACACACACACACACACACACACACACACACACACACACACACACACACACACACACACACACACACACACACACACACACACACACACACACACACAAGGAGCCACACCAGGCGCTGCAGATCTGCAAGGAAAACCAAAGCGGACAGATCAGAGCGGAGATATAATCAACTCTGAGTTCTGAGGAAAAAGCGTTTCAGTCCTTCCTCTCTTCCTTCCTTCCTTTACCTCCTCTCATCTCCATACCAACCGCCCTCCCCCCTCCCCCTCTCCCATCCACCCTGCGTGGAGCTGAGCACAGCGAGCTGGCGATGCTGGCAGAGACCGACCCAGTTCAAGGTTTGAATAGACAAACCGGCAGCCGGTGGTGCTCAGGACCCAACAGCACAAACTTGGAGATGGGGCTCACGTCGAGGCAGCGCTCCGGTGCAGAGTTCAGCTAAACCAGAAGGTTTATTGCTAGGTGTGTGTGCGTGTGTGTGTGTGTGTGTGTGTGTGTGTGTGTGTGTGTGTGTGTGTGTGTGTGTGTGTGTGTGTGTGTGTAGGTGGGTAGGTGTGTGTGTAGGTGTTATTGAGAAGCATGGCTTTCCCCTGAGAGCTCCTCCATTAATTGTGAAGTGAAGGAGCCTGAGGGCGACACTAGGGACCTCCATTAAACACAGACAGGCAACTGACAACCTCTCTCTTTCTCCCTCTCTCTCCCCACTTTCTTTTTCCTCTCACACCCCACGCCCCCCCCCCCCCCATCTCCCACCCCATCCCATCCCCTCCCTCATTTATCCTCTAAAATTCAAATTCACATTCAAATTTAAACAAGGTTCATTGCCATGAAAGGAGCAAGCTAATGTCGGCAAAGCAATAACAACACACAAAAGAAAATAGTTTTGTTGATTCTGGGAGGCTGCGAACAAGGAATGCACCACCTTAATCTAGCGTGCATGCATAAAATATCGCATTTTTGCACATTTCAAGCAGCAATTACCCTTGTTAAACAGCTTTTGTTGTGCAGGAATCTTATTCTGTGTTTGTCTGATTCCATCAGAAGAGGTCGACTCAGGTTTTTAATTTCCTCTGCATGCACACCTCAGACATTTATAACTCCAGATGCCCCAATTATACTTTCAAAACACCTCAGTGCACTTTAACTGGCTTTTTAATTCTCCTATTTTGCTCATTCTCCACTTCGGCTGATAAGTCTGCAGTCAGTGGAGATAAACTTTGTCTCCTCAGAAGTAAGTCGAAACTCGCTAATGGGGGTTGCTACTGTCCTCGGAGCCTGCCCCATACTATGGGTGCTTTTTGTAGCCGGGCTGCAAGTCCCTTATGAACTTATTTCCAGAGCAGGGTAATTATTGCAGGTACAGCGCCTCAGGACGAGTACCTGATTCCCAACAGGATCTGTCTGGACTCCTGAATAAGCCCGGACTGAGATCTTCTCCAAACTGCCAGTCAGCAGTTAGATCTCCTCCACCATGGGAATATCTGTTTTCTTGTCCCTCGGTGAATCTCCGGCCTCTGAAAGTACCATCTCTACTCAGGATACAAAAATACTTAAAAATGGTCACCAATTTATCCTTCATTGTTTTAATTTTTACCCTTTTTCAGCACTTTTTTTTTTTTTTTACTTACCTGTGTGTGTGTGTGTGTGTTCGTGTGTTTGTGTGTGTGTGTGAGCAGTGAGAGTCGCCCCCCACAAGAGGGAGCACCAGTAGTGTGGAAGAGACTCACATATGTCAGCCCTCACCCCCCCCCTCCTTGACTTTGACCGGTTCCACACACACACACACACACACACACACACACACACACACACACACACACACACACACACACACACACACACACACACACACACACATACACATCCGTACAGTACAGTACAGTATATGTTCATACTGCTGTAGGCAAATACCAATGTACCTAATGGAGTCCACCTTAACTCTGATTATCAATGAATTTGCCAAGTGAAGCACTGATGTGCATTTTATGCCATGCACAAACACACATATTGCACACACACACACACACACACACACACACACACACACACACACACACACACACACACACACACACACACACACACACACACACACACACACACACACACACACACACATATATACACATACGCTATAGCAGATGTTAAGGATTAGTGTGTGTTTGTATGGGTGTGTGTGTGCGTAGCCTCAGGCACTGTTCAACAATGCATTATTCCTGAGTGCACCAGTTAAGAGGGGCACTCCGTCTCCATGGCAACCACCCCGGCTCTGATGTAAACATGGGGGTAGTTGAACGTCAGCCCCAATAAAGTGGAAGATCCCCCCCCCCCCGCCTCCCCCCAGCCCCCCTCCCCTTTGCCGACAACAAAAGATAATAATAACATGCTGAGGTGTAAAAACTGTCACGGTGTCTTTTAAAGAATTATGACGGAGAGTTTGAATCAAAAATTAAGGTCAAGTGGATGTTTTTATTTTTTTTTAATTTTTTTTAATTCAAATATATTGTTGTATTGATCACATCACATGGAAATCTTTTATCCTCATTTTGTTCTTCACCTTACATCTGTTGGACGTAGACCCCGGAAAATGAAACTGAGATTCAATGTGGTGAAATGAAGGTCACATAAATATATACTGTATATATATATATATATATATTCCCTCTCTGTTTATCCGAGGAGCTTGAACATACCACCCTGCCTAATTTAATCTAGATGCAACCCACTCCCACCCCCCAACAAAGCCACTTTACTTCCTGGTTGATATCTGGGGGGGGGGGGGGGAACCCTGCTTTGTTAGACGGCTGCCAACTTTTGGCAGCCTGCGGAGAGATCGGTGGATTTCTGCAGAGATTAGTATAATCAGAGAGGTCCCACTGGGGCTAAATATGGCTCGACCAGAAGCAGAGAGTCTAAGCTAAGAGAAGGAAGAGGTGTTGGTGGCCATCGGCAACATTGGAGGCGATGTGGCCGGGCAACTGTGAGCGAGAGTGTGTGTGTTTTGTATTATGTTTCTTGGAGCCAATTGCTCGGCAGTAAGTGCGCCGACTCTGTCCCGTTGTCAGTAATACAGTCCATAGCTGTTACTAAATCGAAATAAGTTTGCCCATATTTAACATGATTGTTAAACAGCGATGCATTTATTGCAATGACTTTGTGCTGTCTGACAGCAACAAGTCAGACAAGGCCTAACGTTGAGCATTTACTCTGAAATCACTGTCAAATGTAATTTTGCTGCAGGTTCATCTCAGTTCGACGGATGAAAGCCATTGATTGCACCAATCAGTCAAAGCTGGAAACTTTCACTTCTTCCTTCGTGCCGTTGCTTCTCTGAGATGTGATCGTAACCAAATGTGCTGTCTTTAAGAATAAATGAGGCTTCCTGCAGGAGAACAGTAGCACCGATTCTCTTCTCGGGAAAAAAAAAAAAAAAGAGTATTGTATGGTTTTGTGTAATCTATCAATATTACACTCTTACACTCACTTCAATTGTAAAACATAATGTTTTGGGGCACATTTGCCTTTTCACCATTTTGTATCAGTGTTGTGTATCGTTGAGTTACACTCGATCACCTTGTAACATATCGTAGCGTAACGTGCATTTCGTTTTACCAGTACTCTACTATACGACGTGGTTCTTGCAAAAGGGCCTGAGACTCCCACAATGCACTGCACGTTGAAACTGAGAGGTTGCGACCGATGCGGGATGAAAAGATTTAAAAAAAAAAAAAAAGGTTTCTGACACAAGATTATGTTTGTTTTTCAGGCTTACTCCTTTTTCCCCTCACTTTTCTTGTAAATTATCGTATCATTTTTCTTTCGCTACAACTTCAGGACTAAATATTATTTATTTAAATGAAAGAGAGAAAAAACACTTCTTGGTTGAACTGGTCTCAAACAGTAGGTTTGTGCTTTATTTTGAGGCATTGCATATTAAAAAGGCTGGAAACCACTGCTCTGTCCTGTCACATTGCATTAAACTTCATTAATTAATCTTAATCTTAATCTTAATCTTCATCGTATCGTGAGTTTCTCAGTCTGCAAAGTCTAATTTCACTAATCCTACCAGACACAATGGTGACAGCGTGTTTCTGGAAGCTCTAAAACTGTTGCTGTGTGTTTTGGGAATTTTTTTTTTTTACTTTCAAATGAAAAAAAAAAAAAAAATATATATCTCAATTACAATTTATCGATATCATATGACTAGCGTGGAAACGTCACAGCACCAGTTTCTCAATCAGACCTCGACAAAAGGACCTAAAACACCTTATGAGAAGCGTCATATTTAGAAAATACTGTGCATTGTTTAAAGGGTCTACTACTGACATATTTTGATAATTATACCCCTGCACATATATTGTATTTTGCTCATCAGAAGAATAAATTTGTTGTATAAAACCTGATACTTCACTGACTTCATCAATATAAAATCCAAAAG
>NW_027210742.1:852500-870000 GCF_029030835.1 Brachyistius frenatus
ATGTTATCCAATGTGACTCTGAAGGAGCTTTAAGCTTTGAAATAATGAGCGAGGAAACATCAACCGAGTCGTCGAGTTTAGACTTCACATACTTTTAACTGAAACCCAGGCTGGTGGTGTGGAGTTGGAAAGTTGCGGGAGGGTCTGATCAAAGACTTTATGTTTATGATTTTTGGGGAATTAAGTGTTTTGGGAGCTTCACCCGAAGGGAGTCATAGCTAGCCTCAGTTGACCTTAAATTAATAGACTTGACCAGACTGGTGTCAAGGGCCTTGAGATTTGATTTGAGACTCACTTTAACAGATTTGGAACTTCACCCCGGCTTGTGTCAAATGAATTGAGGCTAGATTTGTGCATCAGACTCAAAACTTTGTCCTTACGTCTCGACCGACTCACGATTTTGACTTAAAATAACCTGAGTTTTGACCCGAGTCTTCCTCTGACACACTCAAGACTCGACTTAAAAGCACTTACAGCTGATTACGACTCGTCAATTTAACTAACATCAGACTTGCTGCGACGGACTCAAATCTCTACTCGGACCTCTCTAACATTTCTTAGAACACAGACTTGAGACTTAAGGTCAGTTTTATGATTGCGTTTTGGACACTATGCGTTCAATCTAATACACAAACCATTGAAATGTGCATTAAGTATTTATTGTGACAGTCTTTAGTACCGATTTGTCTCAAATTACTTGAAATTTAACATGCAGATTATTCTGACAAATCTGAGGCTGAGATGTGGATTTATTGGATCTTAAATTACATGCAGTTGTTTTAAATGAGCTGAGACTTGATATAAAACTTACCCTGACAGACTCTGACTCAAAGGACTCACTTCACATGTCTGAAATTATTTATAAATCTAAATGATTGAGACTTGGCTTGGTTGCTCAAACAGATGCTCTGATTGAATTATAAGTCGTGAAAGCTTTAATTACAAAATATGTGCAAGAAGTATCATAAAAACAAGAGCTGAACAAGTGGATGGCAAGAAAAACAGAAAGCAAGCAGAGCGAGGAGAGTTGGAAATTCATTCATTTGCTTCGTTACAGCAAAACCTGCCAAACACTTCAGCACACTTACAAATGGAGGCTGAAAACTCCCCTCTTGTGTTACCCAGACTGACTCACTTCCTGTTCATTGGTTTGGAGACACTTTATTGACTCTTTAAAAAAATTTAAAAAAAAAATCTCATATGAATGCCGCGTGGATACGTTTAGCGTTTGCGGATTTAAGTGTAAAACACGCAGGTATATATTTAAGGCGCAGGCCAGCAAATCGTACATGTCAACTGATGAACTCCAGAGATGAAGCTGGATTTGCATTTTATTGCAGTGATTGAGGAAATGTTAACATTATATTACAAATGTTAACCTGAGCACACCTACAACAAGAGATGATGTTTTTCTTGCAGGTGGTGCTCTGTTCAAGAGGAGGAGGAGAAGTGAGCTGGAAACCCTGATTGGCTGAAGGTGAGTACCAGTTTTACCATTTTAACTCTATAGATTTAGTACATGTGCAGAGATAATGGCTGATGGGTGACTTTTTGGAGCCAGTCTGGAGCATGGCCTTGTGTCTTGCCTGATTGTTCCATTACGTTGGAGGGAGACTGTGCCTAAAAGTCACACTTAAGAATATAGACAGAGGAGATTACAGGATATCAGAGTCACATGCATATTGTTAAGGAGAATGCAATGTGAAAATAAACTGTGACAATATCAACATAGGAAAGTGTTTAATTAGTTACACGGAGGTCAAACAAAGAGTTCTGAGTCAGCTAATTTTGCGTGTAAATGAACTAAATGTGCATTTTGTTAGTTTTCTTACCTTTAGAATGAAAAATCTCAAAATTGGCCGGTGTATGAAACATTTATGTTCTTGCCTGCAGTGTCTCGCCTTTACTTAACAAAAAAAATAACTGTTAGGTAATATTACACAACAGTAGTCTTAGACATGTAAAATCCCACTGAACCTGTTCAAAATGACTGATGCGGGACAGTAAGTCTTCAACGACAAAAGATTTTGTTTTGTTATTTAGAAATGAGGATCAAGAGAAAACTTGAAAACAAAAAAAAAACAATTCTCTTTGGAAATAAAACACTCAAAATCTTGCTTATCCATTATCATCAGATGGATGTACTTTGGATCTGCTCTCGTCTGTTGGTTCTTTTTCAGTCATTCACAAGCAGAAAAATTCACATCTGAAAAAAAGCCTTTTTTTCATTCGGAGTGTTTTCTCCTTCGGGCAGAACATAAAAATAACATCATCATAAATCCCACATGAAAGAATAAAACAATACAAATATAACAATACTGCACGGACCGCCATTAAAATCCAATGTCCTTAAGAAGTTTGGCATTTCTGTCTCCCTTCCCGGCGTATACCTGCTGAATTGGCGGGCGAGCGTTGTCAGCGTATTGATGAGTTCAGCCATTTTGTTTTTTCTCCGGGCAGAACTCTCTTTCATGTTTCTGATCAGAAAGAAGGAAAACAGATATGAATTAAACATGCGGGCGTAATATCTCTGCCAAATCCATACCTTACTGCAGGAACGTGTGTGTGTGTGTGTGTGTGTGTGTGTGTGTGTGTGTGTGTGTGTGTGTGTGTGTGTGTGTGTGTACACACTTGATCATTTCCAACAATGCTTTTTGAAGTCTGCAGTTTTTATGATTCTGCTCTCCGGCTCGTCTGGATGCTCTTTAAGCCGCTCTGTCTACTCGCATAACTTTTCTCCGCAACTCGTCCGCCGCTAAGACTAACAGGTTGTATAAATAAAAGAGGCTTGTTTCATGTTACAGGTTGTTTTCAATTCCTCTCTTCTCTGGGATCGGCCTCTTGCAAACATACCGGGATTTGGATGTTTTTGCATTTTGAATGATCCTCTCAGACATATTTTTAAAACATCAAAACCCCTTTAAAGTTTTACATTATTTGATGAGGTTTTTTTTTTTCCATACTTGGTCATGTGCTACTTATTCGACTAATTCATTTTCATGAGATGGTCCTAAGTGTGATGTCACCCATTGGTTGGTGAACATGACGTTTTGAGCTTTTCGGCTGTCGCCGTCTTGTTTTTTGGATGAGTGGGAGGAGCAACTGGTGGATCTTACTTATAGATCTGACCAAGAACCAGAGGACACTATGCTCGCCCACCAGAAACCTGACCAGGAGGGAAATCAGATAATGACACCATAACGACTTGTGGAAAAAGTTGATTGACTTCGTATTTAATGACAGAAGTTGATGCTTTTTGAATGGATGACTGTTTTTTTTTTTTTTGAGCCAGCCCCTAGTGGCCCCCAGTGGTATTGCACTTTAATGCACATTAGAGTCCACTGTCTGCATTCACAGTACGTTTTGCTCAACACATGCAGATGTGGAAACTATGAATCGACCATTAGAGAGCTTGATAGAAATTGCGGCTTTCTTCTCCTAGTGGCCACTCGGGGTATTGCAAGGAGAAAATAAATCCCCAGTGAAGAGAAATTTCCCCATAGAAATCTTTAAAGCTGTTGACAAATACCTCAAACAAAGTGGCTTATTACTTTCTATATGCGTTTTTTTTTTTTTTTTTTTTCATTGACACGTTTTCCAAGAGTCCACAAGAGTGACCTTAATTTTCGTGACATCATTGCATCGGGCACGGCAGGATTTCTGGGGCAGCCGGGGAAGCACTGATGTGCAGCGGACCGCACGGCGCTGAAGCAAACACTCATCAACTTTTGTGCTTGCTTTGCAGCCCCGAGCAGTTTTAAATTCAAGTGTGCGGGAGCCATCTTCCCGTCCTCTATCCAGTTCTTCTATTTCATCGACGGTTGAACGCGATACGGAAACTTTACAAGGTACGACTGCCCCCTTGACTTTTATAGAAAAAGTGACTGACACGTTAAATTAGCGTCAGACTAATGGAGAAACATGCAACTTTCATTTAGTGCATTTTACCAAATTTATTAAAACTGACAATTTGTGAAACGCAGCCACGTCCCGTCAGAGCGCGTTTCGACATTCTCAACACATGCCGCGGAGCTTTATGATTTTTGAAAGGACAGTGCGTTCGATAGGTCTCGAGCGTGAGGCGTCGTATTGCACACACCGCTTTCCTTTGACTTGTCAGATAAGTCAATTCTTCCCCCTTCTGTTTCCCCTCCATCACCTCTCCGCTAATGAGGATGTCACGCCCGCGCGCACGCACGCACACACACACACACACACACACACACACACACACACACACACACACACACACACACACACACACACACACACACACACACACACACACACTCCTCCAAGGCCACACTCCTCACCGGTTACGCTAAGCGTGTGCGCGCGTGTGTTTCCGTGTGCGAGAGGTTACAGTGAAACAAACCTCGCCCCGCTGCTAAACTGTCGCATGTTATTAGACCGCCTTTCGGTGAAGATGCGTATTGTCACATGATGGTTTGACAGCTGCTTCTGAAGATATTTTTTTTTTCCCCGTGCACTTTGCGGGAGAAATGAATGAGAGCTTGAACATGAAAATACTCCAAATGCATTTAAGATATTCGAAGAAGAAGCGGCAAAAATATTAGTCGAAAGTTGTTGTTTTGTTTGTTTGTTTGTTTTTTTAGCTTTAAACGTTAAAATCTGCAGTTTTATGTGCTCCTTTGATGAAAACAGAAGAGAGATGAAAAAGTTCCTTCCGACGCTGGAAAAACAAAACAAAACAGCATCTGTATTCGAGAGCACATACTGTACATAACTTTGTTTCTGTGTACGTGTTTTGTCCATACTCCTGTGTTGTGTCCGTGTGTGTGTGTGTGTGTGTGTGTGTGTGTGTGTGTGTGTGTGTGTGTGTGTGTGTGTGTGTGTGTGTGTGCTGAGTGCTATGCTGTGTTGCATCTCCCCTCGGTGGAGATGGAAGGCGACATGGCGGGCTGCTCTCTGTCAGAGGAAGGCGGGTGTTAATATTTAACCGAGGAAGGCTCTATTTAGAGCCCGCCGCCTCTCCTTCTCCCTGGTGGACAGCACGACGCCGATGCCGACCGGTGCCGTTATGGAGGAAAGCTGTACGAGGCAGCCGCACGTCACTAAGTCTCCCTGACAGAATCAGTTTACAGATGAGCTTTAAAACGCGTCGCGCTGTTTTCCATGCCTGTGTGTGTGTGTGTGTGTGTGCGTGCGTGTGTGTGTGTGTGTGTGTGTGTGTGTGTGTGTGTGTGTGTGTGTGTGTGGATGGCCTGAAGATCTCTAATTTAAGAGTTTCTCCTCGGAGAGACTTGCATGGCATCCCAGCATGCTTTGCACCTGAATTCACAGTCGCGGGGCATTCAGGTACAGCACAGTTAGAGATTTTAGTTTTCTCCCTGCGGTAGATATTTTAATTTGACTTAACCTTGGTTCTTTTTAAACGTCTGTATCCTTTCTGAGTTATATCAAGCCGTGTCCCGTTTTTTTTTTTTTTTTTTTTTTCTTAAAGGGCAAACTACTGCTCAACTCATTTATTCTCTTATTGAAGAATTTATTAAGTGTTGCGAAGAAGTAATTAAACTCGACGTGGGGTGGATGAATCCTTGCCCCCTTGGATTCATCTTTCTGCAGGAATGTCTGTAAACTGTGGAATGCTGGGAAGTCCAGGGTTGGTCGGAAGTGGCCCCTCTTGACCTTTGACCTCAGAGTGAGACCTCTTTGTCAAGTGCTCAAAAAAAAGCTTCCTCCAGCTGAGGAGTGTCTGCGGGAGGAGTGACCTCAGTGAAACCCTGTTTGGTTCAGAGCACTGGTGTACATATGGATGTGAGGTGTGAGCATGTGTGTGTGTGTAAGTTTTGTATCTGGAAGCGGGCTGATCAAATTTTTCTCAAACTTCATGTCGGCCTACTTTACGAAGGACAAATATGTCACAATTTAGAGCCGTAAATATTTTTCAAACAAATCAAATCTGGAGTAAAAAACTTAAAGACTTTTGTTTCCTAAAATTTCCTGGAAGACTTCCTGGAAAGAATTGTGATATTCGGTACCAATTTGATGCACAGTTTCTGAAAATATTTGAGTTGAAAAGGACTGCTTGGTTTCCAAGTTGTACAAGTTTACGTGAATAAACAGCTTCATATAAACTGATCATTCATTTATTATTACAGACTTTAGTCTTTATAAATCTCAGATTTTATATGTTTGGCTGACTAAAAGAGTCTACCTCAACAGTTATATACAATTAATTGAATGCAGCATTTAAACACTGGCTTTATTTGATCTAATGCATTTAAATTAGAACGTTATTGCCAGTAACCCATTGAGAAAAATAATCAGGAAACGTCAATTTCAAAGCAGAGTTGAACACTTTCTGCTGATTTAGCAAATTAAGGACACAAATGGCATCTTTGTGTCCTTAATCAGCTGCTTAAATGCTTCTGTTGTGAAACAGTTGAAGGAAGTTGCTCCATAGTAAAACTAAACAATACTACTTATTAAAATATTATCTAAAGGTGTCTAAGGGTTTTAAGATCCCGACCACGTGATCACATCAACAGTTTGAGTCTAACTTGGAGATTTTATTTTATTTGAAAGGAAAAAGGTTAAATAAATGATTAAAAAAAACAACAACAAAAAAAACCACTCCTGCTTCTCTATTCAGCTGAGATAAATAAATGGGTCTACAGCAAGTATTTGAGAATTTACGGTATACAGAATAAAACATGACGCCACGAGAGACCACCTAAATCGCCTCGCAGGTACAGGCCTCCTCTGATTAACCCCGCATCAAGCTTCAGATGTATAAACTTGTTCTTATTGTAAAACCTCCACGTAGTCTGAAGTTTATCTCGCGTTAATGTAACTTGTGCACTATGTCCACTATTATTTACAACTTTATAACTTCCTAAAGTCTGGTGGTTACTGAAGCAATGACTGGCAGGAATAAAAAAATGAAGAATAAAAACCCTGCTGAACTTCTGTAATGTTCAAGGCCATCTCTGGCAAGTTTAATTAGCGGATACAGATGAAGCATTTCAAACGTGTGTGTGTGTGTGTGTGTGTGCGTGCAAGTGTGCGCGCGATCTGATGGGATCAATAGTCGTTTGAGAGGCCCAGTTGGCAGCTGCTGAGAGCACGAACCAGGTGCAGACATGGCTGCTTGATGTACAAGGTGACTGAAATGAGATGAAACCACTTGACCCCCAGAAGAACCAATTAATTACACAAAATCTCCGGCAACAGCGAGACTAACAGCTCGACTGTGGCAAATCAGAGAGGATCCGCCCCCACCCCACCCCCCCTCTCCCCCCCCCCCACCCCAGAAAAAATAATAAAAATCTTCCCATATAATTTTTTGTAAATAAAGAGAAAAGATGATCAAGTTCACGGGAAAAAAAAAACAGAAGAGATGAAATCTTTGCTGCATGGCAATTAGGTGCATTTTCCAATGACGCATGAAATGTTGCACAAGCACACCGAGAGAGAGAGAGAGAGAGAGAGAGAGAGAGAGAGAGAGAGAGAGAGAGAGAGAGAGAGAGAGAGAGAGAGAGAGAGAGAGAGATGTGTGTGAGGGACGAAGAGCGAGATTGACAGTTACTGGGAGGATTTTCAGCACACCTCTTCCTGAGAGTATTGTGGAGCAGCAGCTGAGATGTTAGGCATGCTAATGCTACTGTTAGTTAATTATGCAACTGTGTGAAACTGGCCGGCAACACACACACACACACACACACACACACACACACACACACACACACACACACACACACACACACACACACACACACACACACACACACACACACACACACACACACACACAGAGAGAGAGAGCAGCACCTCAGAGACAAACACACACGTGGCCAAAGCAAACACAACAGACAATTTCCATTTCCGCATCATCTAAAACTCGCTTCTGTGTATACATTTTGATCTTTAATCCTTTTTCTGATATAATGGCTCAGATGCAGGTCAGATTTGTACTTCTGCCAATGAGGTCTTGGTAGTTTTTTTAATTTTTTTTTTTTTTTTTTACTGTTGGATCAGAGCTACTCTTCACACGCTGGCGTGGCTGATAACAGCTATGAAAGCAGTCAATGCACATAGTTCATCAAATACTTTTAAAAAGTCCCAACTTTTCACGGAGGAAACGGCAGCGCACGCTACAAAACGTGGGACCTCATAATTCTGAAAGTGCACTGTAATAACGTAGACATTTATAATATTTGGGCTTTTACAGATGTTTTATTACTAGAATTAAAGATGTGGAAACGGCGCCAGGCTGTCAATAGTGTTCATGCCAGCGAACAATACAAATGGATCAATTTGTGTTTAAGTATAGTTGCAAACCGTTGTATTACATATTGCATCTCATTCATGACTGACTACCGCTGCAATATTCCTGGCTGACGAGCATGTTAGCGCCACAGCTAGTTAGCCAAGAAGTGAACCGTCAGACCGTTGTCGCGCCGCAGTGTGAAACACAGCTGTCAGTTCACTGGAGGATGGCGGGCAAGTGTGACGTTTTACCTCGATTAAAAAGGACACGCGTGTATGACCAGGGTCGAAGAAGGAGGTCACGTGACAAAGCGCAAAGACTGCTGACGTCTACGGAGGGCGGAAGCTGGGATTGGTCGGCTCGAACAAACAGGACTTTCATGTTTGAGTCGGTGGGAAAAGCGAAAGTGAAGGTGGATTTCTTCTGAATGGAGCTACTTACATAATCTAACGTATTTAACCTGCGTGCCACAGGCGAGGTTGAGTGAGTCACATGACTTACCAAACCACGATCTTTTCCTCATCTAGTGGTTTTGCGACTGTGTCACATTTCTTCCCGAACTCACCACCATCTTTACGTCCACCTTTCGTGCCCAGTCGGGGAGATAAAACGTGACCGCGACACGGTATGATGTCATGAACAGGTGAGTGGATGACGTGCTTTGGTTTGATGCCATGTTGGAAAATTCGCTAATTCCCCAGGAGTTTAGACTCGTGGATGAACTTTGCTTCGTCACTTTCTGGTTTTACCGGGACTTTGTTTCTAAATTCATCTTCCTCTATTCACATTTTTTTTAAATTTGATTTCATGCAGTCTTTCTAAATATGGTTTATTACAGCATATTTGACCGTTTTCCCGCATCTGTTGTCAAACTGACATGGAAATATTCGCTTGGTTTGTGCAATTGCAACCATCATCAGTCTTGACTTGGATCTGCAGTCATATTTAGTTTTTTTTTTTTTTTTTTTTTTAAAAAGCCTTGATATTCGCTCACAAAATTTGGGTGTTCTCCAAAAAAATTTGGTATGCCATTCTCTTAACAGTTTGTCCTGAGACAGCGGTACCAAACAAACCTTCCCGATACCTCCCACATTTTATTTGTAAAATATTTTCATTATTAAGTATTTGTTTACATCACTGTAGTTAAATATGCGTATGTTGTATGTAATAGAATTGAATTAATGTCATTACATACGTTTGAGAATAAATGTCGTAAGAGAAAGACTCAATATCTTTGTCTGAGACTGACAAAAACATTAAATAAAATGTTACGTAACATTAAAAAAAAAAAAAAAAAGCATCATTTTCACTCTTCAAAATAGTTCCAAAACTCGGAGGTCAACCAGCAGCGAGTGGATTCAGCGGGGTTGAGTGGGTGGAGGAGGATGTTTGAGGTGTGTAGGTATCAGGTGGCCTTCTCTTCTAAAGCACCAGGCTAAAATTTTGAATGCTGCCCTAATTGAGTGCCCCTCCCTTGGCCAGCGTGGTCCTGGAGTCCCCCCTCTCGGGAGCCAGGGGGGGCCGGTCTGGCCGTCTGGGGGGGCCTGACCCCAAAACCCTGCCTGAGGCACTGACTGCCACCAGCCTGAACCCTCCCTAACCCCCCCAACTATCTCACTCCCCTCACCGGCTTCCTCTCTCTGATGCTCTGCTCCTCTCTGTCCAACTGGCTCTGAGCTACAGACTTCTTTTGTCTGTCCTCATTAGAATACTGATACTGCGCACACACACACACACACACACACACACACACACACACACACACACACACACACACACACACACACACACACACACACACACACACACACACACACACACACACACACGCACGCACGTCCATGCACACATTCATTTTTCGCTAATTGCAGTGTCGTTAGTCGATCCATTGGTAGACAGATGGTAAACAAAGGAATCTCAACATTAAACTGAGAAGGGGAATAATTTCACGCGTGTTTATAAAAATAATTCAGAAAATGAAATTAATCATTTGTGCAATTTTGCAGGTTTTTTTTTTTTAAACAAGTGCAATTAGCCCCAACATTAAGAAAGCAGGCAAGAAAATGATGACAGATATTTATTTAAAATCACATTTAATGCTTTTGTGTTTCGTGTGTCTTCACAGGCAGGAGGAAATCCAGCGTTTGTTTTAGAATAAATATAGGAAAAACGGGGCAGCGTGGCAACTAATGGACTGACAGGATGTGGAAAATATTACCGGCATAAGTTACCTTCAGAGGAAAAAACAATTCAAAAATAATCATTTTGGATGTTTCTCATTTTATTGACCAGAGCATCCTTCAGAGTTATGATCACAGATTCTCCACCGCGACTCTTTTTATCGTCTCTTCCCTGATGTTTTGTGTGTCAGTGAAACCCCGACGCCTGCAAAGAGAGAATCACTAATATAGGGACATGTGTAGTCTTTGACTTTTTGTCTGTAGGTCCTAATGAACTCCTAACGCACCTCAGTCGTGGCTGCCTCGCTCACCTTTACCTCACACCTCTCCCAAAAGCCTCTGCAATCATTTAACGCAGAAAATATATATATATACACGTTCGCCTTAGATGTGACTTTATTATGACAAAATGGTGCAATGACAGATTAAAAAGGGGATTATTGCCTGATGAATTTATGTTTCTGCTAATCTGAATTTGGAATAAAACCACGAGGAAAAACAGGTAAAAATGTAAAATAATTAAACCGGGTTTTTGTTCCTGTTTTGGGAGAATTTGGGATACGATTGGATCCGTAAATGTATTTAGAGTTGTATCATCCTACCAGAATAACAATAAGTTAAAGGGAAACCTTTATATATACAAAACAAAAGTACTTTCACCGTATTTCATACAAAAAAAATGCTTCTGTATGAAATTCATTTTTCAGACATCTAATTTCAGCTGCTTAACATGTAAGAGACGTTTCAAACAATCATGTTTTTATCAGCCTTTGCAGGTAGAACATATATATATATATAAAGATGCAGTCAAATGTGTGGGTGCAGAAGTCACGGTTACACACGGCATCGTCTCTTCCACACGAGAACAGAGGACTCGGAGAAAACACCGTGCAATCGAGCCGGTCCCTTCAAACCTCTCTCCTCCATGCAACTACACCTGTCCGTCATTCTGATTGGCAGCTCAGAGGAGGGCTCTGACGGGCAGATGAGAGCAAGAAGCCGATCTCTGCCTCAGAGGCAACAGCGGCAGTCCTGTGTTCTCCTGCCCACCTCCCACCACCTCCTCCTGCTCTCCTGCCCGCCTCCCACCGCCTCCTGCAGGCCCTCCTCTCTCCTCCGCCTGCAGCCAATAAAAACGTGGACATCGTCTTGTAGAGGAAGAGGATTGTTTACAGGGACCAAGAGCGCTCGTTCTCTCGCGCTGTCTGTCTATTGTTAAAAAGAATAAGAGGGGGAGGGGGGCAAACAAGAAAGCGCAACACACGAGTTGTCACTAAGAGCAACAGCGGAATTTAAAAGCGTCACTGACATCTGGAGAGTTCAGAGAAACTTCATTAAACATTCCCGCACGCGGAGACTTCGTGCCTCCGCGGCGCCTCCGTCTCCGATCCCACTCTGCTTCCCGCGTCTGTACCTTTGAATTCTTGTTTTTCACTTGCATCACGCTCTCCGGGACTGACCTCCGTCTCCAGGACCACCTTCATCCTCCCAGTCCACCGTGCTCTCCAGGACCTCCTTTTTATGGCCCTATAAGTCTCTCCACAGTATACCACACATCACTCAGCGGGCTCGCCTCGCTCTCCGGGCCCGCCTCGTTCTCCGGGCCCGCCTCGTTCTCCGGGCCCACCTCGTTCTCCAGGCTCCCCGTGGCCACTTTGGCTTTCCAGCTGCCTCCGCAGGCCCGCACCGGTCTCCAGGCTCCTCATGCCCACAGCCAGAGTCTGTTTGATGTTGCCTCCTGGCTGACAACATAGGGTTTGGTGGATGGATTGGTGTGTGTGTGTGTGTGTGTGTGTGTGTGTGTGTGTGTGTGTGTGTGTGTGTGTGTGTGTGTGTGTGTGTGTGTGTGTGTGTGTGTGTGTGAATGCGAGAGAGTGTAAAGCACACACTTGTGTACACTTGTGCCCACACAAACACCAAAAAGAGAAAAAGAAATCACACGTGCACAGCAGCTTTAAGACGAAAAAGCTTCATTGGTGTGTGTGTGCGTGCGTGCGTGCGCGTGCGTGCGTGTGTGTGTGTGTGTGTGTGTGTGTGTGTGTGCGTGCGTGCGTGCGCGCTGGAACACACTCTTTTCTTGTTCACACACACCAACAGAAAAAAGGCAAACATGAAAAGGACTGGGTGATGAGCGGCTGACAGCAGCTCCACCGGCTCTGCTTGGTCTGGCCACAGTGGGCGTGGCCTTCTGTGAAGATTGACAGGTGTCACCACCAATAAGACTCCAGTTCCAAAGCTGTCAAACCAGACCAGACTCATAACCTCTGAGAAAATTAGACTGATGAGAAAAAATGAAAACAAATTACCATCAAATGGTTTTGAAAAGGATTTTTTTTTAATAAATGAAAGAGATCTAATAAAGACTTTTAAACAAACTAAAATATTTGAAAACCGCAGCAATATCAGAAAAAAAAAAGTGTACATGAAAAAAGTTATGTTCAGAAAAAAATCCAGTCTGTTTCCGAACAAATGCTGAAAGATTCCTCACATGACCAGAGTGGGAAAAGTTTGGACAAGGTGGGTTATAAAATTTGTACATTTTAAGTGCAGGGTTTTGAGTGAGAAGTCCCAGTTTCAAGTTCAAGATACCGTTCACACTGAACTTTATTACACAAAGGAAAAACAAATAATATTCTTCAAACCGGCATCTTAGTGACACTTGATAGAGTGTAAAGTAATTTATATGTATATCGAGTTCGTGTGCAAAACACTAAAACCAACAGAAAAACAAAAATTCCAGTGATTTCGGAAGAATTGCTGAATTGAATAATACGAGAATTTCCTGATGACGAAAGCTAATTTCTGCTGCAGACACTGAAGTCTGAAGTTCACTGATGTCGATGGTACTGAAACACGCTGTTCCACATTTGTGCTGATTACACCCTTCCACATTCATGACCTTTGACCTCAGAATTTCCTAACAAGTTGTGATGTGTTTGTTAAAGTTTTCAGAGATAGCGGAGGCGATGAAAGTTCGTTTTTTTGTTGTTGTTGTTGGATGCTAAGTTTCTACATATTGTAATTGGAAAATGTTCATGTTGATGACGTCCTCTTAATGCGCTGGCTCGACAATAAATTGTACAAAAAAAACAACAAAAAAAACCAGCAGCTGGACAGCTGTGTGGTGAATTGAAGTGGAACTGGCTCTTCCTTGAATGGATGTACTTGAGTTGGTTTCGATTTCCTAATTTGCAAACCGGCTTAAATGTAAAAGAACAACCGTGGATGTTTAAACGAAGTGTACAAATAATACGGACCTCCTTCATCCGCGTGATGCTTGAAATGGACGACGACGAAGTTTTATTTGTCACTTTTTTCTTTGTATTCTGACATCAGAAATGGAGCACGTGTTCCGGGGGGGGAAGGCGGCCATGTTGCCCGATTGTCAACGCTTTCAACTCGGGCGTAAGATATTCCTCAAACTCTCCGAATGCTGAGCTGCCCGACTGCACGAGAATGTGGAAATTACAACTAAATCGAGAAGTTTTCAGTTGAACCACCGGGTGTGAAAGTATCCAAACTGTCAGCCCGATAGTTTTGTTCTTTAAAGTAGTAATAGGCCGGACTTCCACTCCCATCAGATTTAGAAATGGAAATGAGCTGAATCCTCTCGTCGTTTGAGTGTACCGGTGAATTTCATTAACCTCTTTGGATGTTTCTGGAGCACAGAATGAGGTCAAAGGATAATTTTGAAGACTTACCTGCCCGCATAATTTAACCCGTGTGGATTCCTCACCTGCCAATGAAACTTTGTGAAGCCGTCCTCCAAGTGCTGAGATTTCTCTGAGCTCATCTTCTGTGCTTCAGTGAGAACATTAGCATTGCAAATGATCACTGATGAGCTGACCACCATCAAGCGGAGCGCCGTGGCGGCGGCGTCGGCGGGGTCGCCGGCCTCCTTTCAGCCCTGCGGGGCCGTCCCGGGTCTCGGCTCCACACACCCACCGACATTCAGCGACGACGGCTGCCGCGGCGCGCGCTCTCCGAGCGAAATCACTGCCAAAAGTCAGAACAATTACGTGTCAGTATTCCTCCGGTTGTCTGGTGAGACACACATCACGCTCTTGAAAGGAACATTTTGCTCCAGTTATATTGCTTTTCAAGGGGATTACGCTTTTTATAGAACTATAGGAATCCACTTACTTCTCCCTCAAGGGGTACTACTTAAATGTCATTTTTGTCAAGCGGATTATGACAAACTTTAGACTACTTATTAAGTATCGCGTGTCACGGCCCATCAACTTTGATGCTGAGAGCAACATTAGATGCTCTATCATGATCAAATGCGGTTTTGATTTGAAACGAGACAACAATGAGGCGGCGTCTGAGGAGGATTCACTCGCTTCAGCTTGCGGTTGTAGCTGGATGTACGGCCTATGGCTGGCAGGCTGCTGCTAGCGCTCCGCCAGGCAGATGAGAGCCGGGTTAATGTTGGGATTTGTTCCCTAAAGCTCTGACACAGAGGAAATACTGATCAGCTCCGCCGTCAGCCTCAAGACCTGCTAATCGCTAATCAGCACTTACACGGCCTCTGCCTGACTCACACACACACACACACACACACACACACACACACACACACACACGCGCGCAGATTTAACTGGTGACACAATTCACATGGTGACGTTATGCGTTTGTGAGCGTCTGAATGGAAAGTACGCCCCGAACCTTTTTTGTTTTGAACTTTTTCTGCACATTGAATACGGTAAATACATTTTGCATTTAAAAGCAAATACCTCAGTCGCTTCACGGCGAACTTCCGTCTTAGCGTCCCGTCCTTCGTCCGTAGAATCATCGTCTCGGAGAAACCAGAAGTTATTTAGGTCGTCGGCTGCCGCAAACAAGAGACAAACAAAACGCTGTTCGTCACGGAGCTCCGTGAGGTTGGAAACTGTCACAAAACCTCATTGAATACACAGCGAACGCAGAAATTTCAAACTTAAATGAAATATAATTAAAGTAGTATGGTCTAATATAAGGAATTTTCTTTTTTTTTTTTTAAATTTCTAGGCCTGTAATCTTATCTTTTTTTGAATGTGTATTGATGAATATAAATAGTTACTATTTTTATTATTAAAATTTTCCAGCTCTTTATTTTTTAATAACCTTTGCAACGTTATCATGTCTAAAATGTAGATTTTCTGTCTTTGGACTGCAGCAGATAAATAGCTGTTTTTTAAATCATAGATTTTTGTTTCCATATATTTTCACCTTCTTTTTTAAAATTCTTCTTTTCTTTATTAATACATTGTTCAATGTAAGTTTACACTCAACATGAAGATGCTTTTAACAATTGAACAAATTAACTTTAGAAATCAATTAAAATGGAGTTTCTGTTCAGTTTCTACAATGAATTTTCCTCACAGTTGTCCATTTGTAGGCAGTTTTCCCAAAATCTAAAGGTGTGGCAACAAACAAATTAAAAGTAAGTTGCAAATCAATTGAATGTGTGGAAAGACATTTGTAATAGCAAAGGTTTGTTTTCACATATTGGGTCTTTTTTTTTTTGCCTTAAAACTTCCAAAACTGCCACAAAAACTTCCCTTAAAAACAAAAGATAACGTGTTTAAAATATATATATTTAAGTGTACGTAGGTGGAGTTTTGCTGAGTTTTTGATTTCGAGCTCAGGTTTTCTTTCCATTGACAACCAGCCAACAGCAGTATTCATCAACTTAACAGTGCGTGATAATCCAAACCATAAAGATTAGGACCACATCCAGCCTCGGCAGCAGTCGGTCTGTCCACCTGGCAGCTCTCTGTGATTAATTCAACATCTCCGTCACCTCCAATATCCACAGCTGATTTCACTTTCCAGCGCGCGTCTACAATTCATGATGATCAAAAAATCCCACCTCCGCCGTTTTAACCTCCTCGACCACGTGCCGGTACTTCCTGTCTGTGCCACCTCCACCTCCAACCCCCCTCCTCTTCCCCTCCACACCCCACCCCACCCCTCCACACCTCTCAGATTGGACCAGTCATATGGAGGGGTAATGTGGGTATTGTTCTGGGCTGGGCCGGCCTCTCCACAGGAACATCGGATTCTGTTTGAAGTCGTGATCCGGCACAGCCGACTCACCTGCAAGATCAATACGCTGGGTTCAAAGCAGCCGGCTTCACAGAGAACACACTCTTATTAATTTATAGGAACTTCTAGAAACTTTGTCTGAAGGGAAAAACCTCCAACTCTGTGCGGTGGATAGACAGGGGGAATTATTAATATACCTGGAGAGAGAAAGAGAAACGGGGAGAACGAGAGAGGGAGAGACCAACCAACCATCTTCTAACACCTTATATGAATATTTAAATGAGTTACTATTTGATGTGGATTGATCATACAAAAAGTGTGTGTGCGTTGCGTGTCGGGTGGAGACAGATGGATAAGGAAGATGGTTAAAAGACTCATTAGATCAAGAGCATGTGTGCGAGTGTGCGTGTGTGTGTGTGTGTGTGTGTGTGTGTGCGTGTGTGTGTGTGTGTGTGTGTTTAACTCATTAAGGCAGTCTATTTGAGTTTTCCTTTGTTGTCAGATTTGATGATTTGGGGGAAATTTCCAGCCTTGGATTCAAAGCATTCCCGTTCGACGCTCCGAGCCCGCGGCGTCAGGAATGAAACACTCGGCATTTATATTTAATGATATCAATTTATCAACAGGAACAATCTCAGGATGTTGGCTCAGATTTGATTCCATGTTCCCCTGTTTTTACCTGAGGGACACATGCACGCGTGTTTTTTTTTTTTCTTTTTCTACATCGCCCTGGCATTACCATAGCGTCCTCTCTCCTTCTCTCACATCTGCGCGCTCACAATAACCAACAAGTTCCTGACAGTGCAGTTCAATTTGTGCCTCGCTAACTTGCTGCGGAAAAAAAACGAGACCGTGGCGCCGGAAATACGCCGAGTTTTCAAGAGGAGTTCTCAACACGCTGCATTCGACCCTGACCAAACACAAACAGCAACAACAAAAAGTCGTCACACCAAATGTGCAACAGGAAAACTCATGTATTGCAATTATATTTTGTTGATGACGTACATCTACAGCGATAGATACAGATAGATCTGCAAGGATGTTGAACCGCTTTTTT